>NW_028135733.1:0-268101 GCF_964662115.1 Mustela nivalis | reverse complement strand
CCCCTCCTAGGTATGCATTTTATACGCAGTGGCTCATTTTAATCCTTATGGTAGCTCAGTGAGGGAGCATTCTGTCTGCATTTTACAGAGGATCAAACCTGCAGGCTTAGGATCTGACACCACCAATGAGGAAGCAGTGCAGGCAAGACACGAACCTGGGTCTAGCTGACTCCTGAGTCTACGGACCCCCTCACCCACTCACTGGCCCTGTGATCTTTGACCAATCTCTCCTCTAGCTTTCATTTCTTATTATTTAAGAATGAGAGCATCATTTCCTTTTCTATCAGATGCCTTGGTTAGTATCTGAACTTGGTCCACTTTGGCCTGGATCCAAGACAGTCTGATAGGAAAACATGGATGCCTAAATTCACAAAGGACATAAAAGAGCATCCAGCCAGGCTTGGCACATTGATTTCACCTCTAATCCAATTTTGACCACTGACAGAGGCCACCTAGCACCCTCTCCTGGGAAGGATTATTAAGATCACAATAAGTCTGAGCAGGCTAGAGTGCTGTGATCTATTAGTGATGTCTGGCATGGGTGAAGACGTGGACTGAAGAGGTCTGTGTGAGGCAAAAGAAACTCCTGCAAATTCCAAGTGCCCTTGAAAATTAAAAACCTGCCCACTTGTTTTCTTCCTTTCTTCCTTCCTTCCTTCCTTCCTTTCTTTCTTTCTTTCTACTGTTTTTTTTTTTTTTAAGATTTTATTTATTTGTTTGACAGACAGAGATCACACATGGGCAGGGAGGCAGGCAGAGAGAGAGAGGAGGGAGCAGGCTCCCTGCTGAGCAGAGAGCCCAATACAGGGCTTGATCCCAGGACCCTGGGATAATGACCTGAGCCAAAGCAGAGGCTTTAACCCTCTGAACCACCCAGGTGCTCCCCACTTATTTTCTTTGTCTAAGGTAGAGAGCAAATTGACTGGAAGCCAGTTACTGACTTCGACGGCATGGGCATGAATTTCCAATAATCTGAACATGACTCATCCTCTCCATTCTCTGGGCATCATCTGGTTCCTGACCTGTCTCCATTGGCTGGAACACATTGACAACAGGATAAAGAAACAAAACACTTTTCCCAGTACTTTTGAATTGAACATAGAAGGGGAAAAAAGGCATTTTGTTGGGTCAAAAAGGAATCTGGTTCTCCTAAGGATCACTTACTGCATGGCAGGCCAAGAAAGGCAGAGTAGAAAACATTCCCCAAGCTGCTGACTCAGGAACCTGTCCATCTCAGCAAGGGTTTCCTGATTTACAATACCCCACACCAAGGAGACCATAAAAAAAAGTATACCAACCAGGGAATGCACCAAGGAAAGCAGATGCCTTTCCACCTTCAGAGAAGAAGGATTTATATAGGGACTTGCTAAAAATAACTCCTAGGTGTGACAGGCTGCGTTGTACCAACCACCTCCCAATTACCATGGGCGGAGATGTGGAGGTGTGTTGGAACGTTGGCAAAGCAAAGAAGAGGAAGACCCGGCAATGCTGTCTGTTTATTCTTGGGGTTCCATGCCAAATGTTGGGAATTTCTGATAGATTTGTGTCTGAATCTTGTTTGGATTGCTTTCCGCTGGGCGACCTTGGGTGAGTCATTCACCTCTCAGAGCCTCATGTCCGACATCTTGAGAGTGGGGAGCTGGTTACATACCTTCCCCTTGGTACATAATGGTGACGATTCAATGAAATGAAGACTAGCAGCCCTCAGTGGAGAGCCAGCAACATGGTCACCCCTGTCCCTGTCACTGTGAGGGCACTTATTGCTTCTGAGATGAGGAAGGAGAATATTTATATTTCTTAATGAGTGTTATACAGATTAATATTAAAGTGAGTCAGAATCCCCATATTAAATTTGAGAGAGTAATAAGGAAAGTTGCCTGCTAATAGACCTAGTCCTGACTCTGTATTCACTTGCTGTTCAGACCTGAGGATTTTACCACACTTCTCTGAGCCCCAGAGGCCCATCGGTTACATAGAAAATGGAAGCACAGAGTTTAAGACGCGAACCTAGGGGTTCAAGTCCTAGCTCTGCATTTTTCTGAGCCTTGGTTTCCTGACCTGTAAAATGGGGGTGATGATAACAGTACCAGCTTCCCAGAGAAGATGAACCAAAAAAAGCAATCAAACACAAGAGCAATACTAATTCTTAGCTTCTTTAATTACACTAATGTAATTATATATTGTTATATGCCATTAAATGATTAGATCTCAGGTTCCGGTTCCCTTCAGGAAGCCAGGAGCAGCAGCAGGATGGAAGGAAACCAAATTGCAGTGAAGAGTTTGTCCCCAGTGTACCACACATAGGAAGATGAGGATCACACGGTGGCCGCCAAGACCCTAAGACTCTCCCTTCCTCAAACGCCCCATTCTCCTCTCCTCTCTAAAAGCAACCAAGACTATTCAAATAGTTGTAACAATGTAAATGTCTCCATCCGGGACTCTGTAGTTCAAATTCTAAGAGAAAGCCAGGTTCCTATATCAGCATTAATTAAAATGCCAGCTAGTAAGAGTCCCATTTTTCAACCAATAAATATAATTCCTAACTGGTCGGCAGGAATCCTTAAGCCACATAAACCCAGGCCAGAGTTTTATGTAACCTTAAAGAACTCTTGATCGCTTCTGGAGTCTTTCCTCTCCCCACCCATCTCACAGCACTGAGAAGGTCTACTCTGTGCGTTAATGGGAGAAATAGCTTCCCTCGGCACTTTCCCCATCTGTCTTAATTTTTTAAATTATACTTTTATTAAACCCTTAAGGAAAATGGACTTGCAGACTTCTCATTAAACAGGGAACTATGCAGTGCATAAAACAGAGAGATGAATTTTTTTCTGAAAGCTACACTCACAATTTGCCTTAATGAATTCTCCCTCTGCTGCTATATTACAGAGACTGTGCAAATAAATAGGGCACTTTGTGAGTGGTGGATGGGCAAATGGATATTTAAGCAGTCGATAATCATTCTTGCAGCCTCCAATTGGGATCTTTCTTCCTAGGAACTCAAAGCATTTGGTGCATTATGGCACAGCTCTCTCTCCCTGGAGACTGAACGTGTGCCAGGGTGGGAAGTTAACTTATCCCTGGAACCCATCATGGAGAGAGAATGGCTCCCATGCATCAGCCTCAGAGCATCCATGGGAGTGCCCTCTCTAGAAGAATGCACAATGTTTATTGAGCACCTACTCTAACCAGGCATGTGGCTAGGTTCTTTCCCTAGGATCCAAGGTTCTCAGCTCTGGTCAATTGGATTGCCATTTCCATCTCCACAACCTTCCCTGATAGAATTATGTATCTATGCCCTTTGCCCATGTGACTTGTACCTGGAGTCTCCTTCTTAACCCTGTTGTTGTTCGGTCAAGTGACTTGCCTTGGCTAGTGAAATGCAGGAGGTAGTGATGGTCTTACAGTTCTAAGCTGGGCTTCAAGAGGCATCACGATCTCCTGCACTCTTGATATCACCATTATACTAAGGGCACGCCCCCCAGGGAGCTGTTGGTCCCCGAACGAGACCCACAGAGCAGATGCACAGCCTAGAATTATACCCAGCTGAAATTGACCAGATGTTAGCCCATCCGCACACATAGAATTGAGAAAATTACATGTTTGTTATTGTAAGTCATTGAGATGTGAGAGTTATTTGTTTCATAGCATTATTGCAGCAGGGGCCGACCGATAGATCAAAAGTGCCCCAGAAGCACAGTGTTGATGCCTAGGCATCCCCATCCTAGAGATTCTGACCGAGGACCAATTTGAGGCAAGAAATTGTTAGATTTCTGGTGGTTAGAGATTTAGCAAACAAGGTAGATCTCTGGACTGGAGATTGGAGTGGATTGGCCGGGACATTCATGAGATGTAAGTTTCAGGACCTGTCACCTGAATGGACTTGCTAAATACATATGTATGCTCATACTTCAGTTTTATTAATAATTCCCCTTAAAATTTATCCAAATTGTAAATGCTCAGCCCCCAAGTCCTGATGAGATTTCGTTAGGGATTTTGGCCAAAGTTCACCAAGACATTAGGTCCTTGGGATGAGCCTACACCTGTCCTGCAAACTCTGCATCCAGTGATGTTTTACCTGCCTTCTACCTTCCTCTCCAAGGAGGAAGGTCTAGGTGTGTGGCCACAGAACCCTGGAGTGGAGCCTCAGCGGTATTATCGATGTGCTTATCTTGGATGCAGCTGCATTTCTGGAATTCTTCTTTTCTTCATCTGCATGATGGACAGCACATGTACAAGTGCAGGGAGCATATGAGCCAATGGCTCTGTGCAGAGCTGGACATTGCACAGAAGCAGTATGTAGTCACAGCACTTAGCCTCTGGAGGTAGAATACCCAAATTCAAATCCTGCCTCTGCCACTGACTTTCAGGTTCCCACGTTTCCAAGCCTCGGTTTTCTCAGCTGTGAAATGAAGCTAATATAACTCCATCCTGAGGTCATTCTGAAGATGAATGGAATGACCCATGGAAAGGATTAGCTGATTCCCTAATGCAAGGTGAGTGTTCATAAATAGCAATTGTTAGTATTTTGCAAACACAGGTGATATCTCTGTTCTGAAGTATGCAGAGATGTCAAAAGGCTGAGGTCAAGATTAGGCTGAAGGATCCCATGACCCTGGAGCTGGGTTATGCCAACAGGCCACCCAGGGCTCAACACAAGCTCAGGTTGTGGTGCAGACAGAGCTTACCCCTTGCAAAGGCAGCCTGCCATAGGCCACCAAGCCTGTTTCCCTCTGCAGAGACCTGGCAGCCATGTGCACCAGATCTCAATTCATTCCCATATCATTTCCCCAAATATCTCCCTAGGGGCTGATTGATGGCGGCAGGCGACAATCTATAGCTGTGTGACAGAATGTTTACTACCAGCCCTCTAGGAAATGATTACTTCGAGGTAATTTTGAACCTCCAGACTATGATGCAGTGGCTCATATATTAAACTGCAGCGAGCAGTGTATAAAAGTATTACAAGGAGACCTTGTATTTCACGGCTTACTGGGGAAGGAGCACACGCGGGCAAATTGGTTTCAGGGGAAGGCAAGCACAGAGGATTCAAATTCTTTGCATCCAACTTTATGGAAGGAACAGAGGATGAAGCTTCAAGTCGAAATGGCTGAGGGTAATGCTCATTTTATACTCCTGTCCTTCTCCAGGGGAGACCCTATAGTTAATGCCACTGAAGCCACAGGCACTGTAATTCATACTGTCAAGGCTCTAGGACCTTGCCACAGCTGCTTCCAGAAACTGATTGGCTTTCTTCCTGCCTCTCCCACAACCACTACCAATAATGGAGTCCTTGGTGGTATCTCCCTCACAAATCTCTCTTCCATATGAAAGTTTCCTAATTGTTAGATCTATAGACCAATGAAACAAAAAGGAGCCCAGAAATGGACTCACGCATATATAATCACCCGATTAATAATGAAGGCTCACTGGAAACAGAGGGGAAAGGATGTTGTTTTCAAACACTGGTAATGCTTCAATTGGATATGGGAAGCCATACAGAAAAGAAAAAGAAAATTTCGTCTTGAACACTACCTCACACCATACACAAAAATTAATTTCAGATGGATTATAGCGCTAAATGTGAAAGGTAAAACAATGAAACATTGAGGGAAAAACAGAATGTCTTCATGACCTTGGGGGTTGGCAAAGATTTCTTTCTTAAACAGTTGCGTAAGAGCTACCTAAGGGAAATACTGATAAGTTGGACTACAACTACATCTTTTGACAGTAATCAGAACATGCCATGAAGCAAATGAAAAGATGATTTGGAGAATGGGAACCAATACTGTAAATTCAAAATAAATTTCTATCCAAAGTATAAAAAACAGTTGACTCTCGGACAACACAGGTTTGAACTTCAAGGGTCCACTTGTATGCAGGTTTTTTTAAACAAATACAGTACAGTGCTCTTCATGTATTTTCTCTTTCTTATGATTTTCTTAATCAGATTTTCTTTTCTCTAGTTTACTTTATTGTAAGGATACAGTATATAATACCTATAACCTACACATTATGTGTTAGTTGACTATGTCATTGTAAAGCTTCCACTCAGCAGTAGACTGTTGGTAGTTAAGTCATGGGGAAGTCAAAAGTTACGTGCTGATTTTTAATTGCACAGGTGTCGGTGTCCCCAGCCTCTGCATTGTTAGAGGGTCAACTGTAACTCTTATGACTTAGTAAAAGACAGATGGTCCCAAAGAAAACTGGGCAAAAGACATGAACAGGAAGTTCACAAAAGATGATATCTAACTATTCAAAAGATACATGAAAAGGTTCTTAGACATCAGGGAAATACAAATCAAAACTACAAATGTCATATCCCTCACTCTTACTGTAATAGGTTAAAATTAAAAAGAGAACACCACCCATCCAAGCAATTGCAAACTCTCTTACATTATGTGGCAGTATAAATTGGTATAAACACTTCATAAAACAATTTCATAGTATCTGCTAAAGCCAACCACACACATAACCTATGAGTCAGCAACTCTACTCAGAGGAAATGCACACATCGGTTCACCAACAAACATGTGCACTCATATTCACAGGAGCCCTACTTGTATTAGCTGAAAACTGGAAATAACCCAAACATCAATAAAGAGTTGAATGAATAAAACAACAACAACAACAAAAAAAACCACACAGGGAATAGCACACCTAAATAAGAATGAATGACCTACAACTAAGGCAACAACACCTGAAACTCACAAATAAAATGTTGAAAATAGACACAAAAGAATACATAGCTAATGTATTTTTATATCATTTCATTTGATTATATTTATATTCCATTCCATTTATATTTCCATGAAAAGAAATTCCATTAATTTTTCTGTATATATAACTTTGCATAATTTAATTTATCTCAGGTTCAAAAATTAGCAAAACTAACCCATGCTCTAGAGGTCTAGACAGTGGGTACTCCTGGGGAAGAGTGAGGGGAAGTGGGCTTAGCAGGGTCTTCAGGGGAGCTGATAACATTCTATTTTGTGTTTTAGGCATGGATACAGGAGTATGTTCATTTGGTAAAATTTATTATTTATTTATTTATTTATTTAAGAGCTCATAGAGGGAGTATGGGAGAGAGAAGCAGACTCCCCTACTGAGCAAGGAGCCTGGTGCAGGGCTCGATCCCAGGACCCTGAGATCACAACCTGATTTGAAGGCAGACACTTAACCTGCTCATGAGGTGAGTACTGTACCATCTCATGAGGGAGGTCTGCTGAAGAAACTGAGGCACCAGGAGGAGCCAGAACACACAGCCAGGTCTCTTTGGCTCCAAACCCATGCCCCCAACCTCCATGGGTAGCCAATGGCATGTTGTAGCTGCCTACTAGGTAAAAGAAGCTGTCCTTCCAGAGCCCCCTGTCTTGGCAAACTCCCAGCAGAAATGTGGGGATCACAGCTGGCCAGAAAAGGCTGGGCTTCCCACCAGGAACACATGCACTGCTCTCCTGCTCAGCATCAGCTGTGCCTTTAATTGGCATGACCCGCTCACAACAAGGAAAATGTTTACAGTGTTAACAAGGCAAACTGTTAATTAAGACAGCAGTACCTTCAGGGGATTTTAATGTAGGGTAGGCACCAACCAGGATAAAGAAGACATTCAAACCATCGGATTTGAGTAGTTTTCTACACCCAACTGGCTACCATGCAGAATTTAATAAAGATGACATTTGCTTGCTAATTATGACTTCCAGACACCTGCAAACGAGGCCTTCACCATCTCGGTAGAGTTCAGAGTCTGCATGTGGGTGCTAATAACTTGAGAAAGGGTGGATCAATGAGGCAATGAAGAGGATGGGGAAGAGGTGAGCTTCTCTGGTTCAAATCCCAGCTCCATCATGTACTAGCTATCATAAGTTACTCACCCTCTCTGAGTCTTGGGTCCCTCATCTATAAAATAAGGACTGTGCCCAGCTAACAAGGTTTTGAGATTATTAAATTAGAATATATATCTGTATGTGTATACACACATTTTATATATGTACGTATAAACATCTTATTTAGCAAAGTCCTGGGCATATAGCAAATCCTCAGTTACTACTCTTCCACTCACAGTTTATTGTCCTGGGTTTGGCTTTGGGAAACTGACATAGATGTCATAAAGATCTTGACTTCAGACAAATTATGTAAGCTACCCAGGGCCACAGAGCTCATGTTTGATAGTTGGCCTGGTGATGTTGGGTCCCAACTGTATGTGACTTCTGAGTCACTCCTTCTTTACTTCATTCTATTCCAGATATGAACTGAGTTTGCACCCTCCAGTGCCGGCCCAGAAGCTCGAGTCAGAGTAATTTGCATGCAGGGCCCAGCTGGGCAGAGTGGGGAACGCCTGTTGTTTCAAAGCAGATTGCCTTTACACTGCTGTTCCCCATGGGACTTTCAACTCTGGCTTCCATTCTCCACCAAGAATGAGATAGCTTGTAGATTTCACAGCATCTGGAGGATCCAGTAAGGATTGAGGCACAAGAAAAGGTAAAGAGATGTTGGGATTATTAGAACCTCTATGAACAACTGCAACGTCTCCCCTCTGTGCAGTCATTACCTTCTCATGTTCCCTGTGAGTGATGGGGTGACCAGAAGATACTGGGTCAAAGTGCTCAAATGCTAGATTCCAAAATAAACAAGCTTGGACTGCTCTAATGTCCAGAATCCCACTGCTTAAGGTGCATCCCTGCCCACCCCAGCCTTGGCTTCTCTGGATGACTTGATTCCTACTCATTCCAGGACTCAGATATAGATCCAAGCTGAGTCAAAAAAGATGAGCTTTTATCTAATCGTTGATTAATTTATTGTTAAATTACATATATAGTCTTGTATTAATACATATATTATGGTGAAGTGTCTCTTATAAAACATGGAGAAAATACATTAAATATAAAAGGAAGATATGGAAGGTCTAATACCCTCTTATTACTCCCTCGTACATATAGCCAATTCTCCTTTTCCCATGCAGAATGCCCATTCACAGAAGAGCTGCCCACTTCTCCAAAGAATTGTCCTTGGCCAAAGGGAGCTGCCTCACTTGGAAGTGGGCATTCCTCATCACTGTAGGGTCAGGTAGCTGACAGAGGTATACGAAAGGTCAACTCCTGGTGGTGCAGTTCACCTTCTAGAGCTCCCAGCTGGATCAAGCTGAAGCTGGATTCCAGCTGAGACCACACCTTTGCTTATGTTTGTACTCTATCCTGCTTCCCTTACTCTCTCATAGGTTCCTCCTAAGTGCATTGCCTGAACATGCATACAAATCCTTGCCTCAGGCTCTGCTTCCAGGGAAATTGAACTAAGATAGAACATTATGAAACATGGCCAGAAACTCAACTTCCAAAACAGATACAATAGAAAACAAACCGAAATAAAGGTTCTTATACCTTCTTCCCACACCCAGAAGGATCATTCTACATTTCCTCCCCTTTGTAGATGCCCCACTTCAGAGACCAACTTATGGTAAGCCTAGCCTTGGCAGGGTTTGAGGTAGAGGAGAGACTGGGTCAGATCTGTGGTTGAACAAGTGGTTCTGGCTGCCCAGGAGAGAGTGGAATGGAATGGGGTCCAGGTTGGAAGCAGGTAGAGCAGTGAAGAGAAGGTTACAGGCATCCAAGCAAAAGCTGGTGGCAGCTTGGACTAACATGGTGGAGGAATAGTGAGAGGTGGCTGATGGAAAAAGACTTAGAGGTAGGACCCCTAGCACATGCCAGCTGAGTGTCTGTCAGAGGCCTGGAAAGGAGGATGGAGGGGGAGGATGCCTGGTGTCTCATGTGAACAGCGCTATGTCCACTGAGACAGGAACCTAGAGATGGAGCAGGCAAGAGGGGGCAAAAGACAGGTTTCATTTTGGACAACTACATCTCCACCACCCCAGCAAAGGTCTCTTTTTTTTGCAAAGTATCTGGAGTTCGGAGAAGAAGCACATACATTCTTCATCACAGGGGTACATACAAGGGCACAAGCCACAAGGCAGACCCAAGTGTTCGAGACAAGATTCAGTTTATCCTGTTGGCCATTTGTTGAGCACTTGCTATAAACAAAGCTTTTTGCTGGGTCCAAGGTAGACACAAGGGGCAGGCCCTCTGGAAGCTCGCAGTTCCCAGGGAGGGACAAGCACACTCAGAGAAGGCTCCAATTGGGTGCCTGGGTGGCTCAGTTGGTTGGACGACTGCCTTCAGCTCAGGTCATGATCCTGGAGCCTGGGATCGAGTCCCGCATCGGGCTTCCAGCTCCATGGAGAGTCTGCTTCTCTCTCTGACCTTCTCCTCGCTCACGCTCTCTCTCACTGTCTCTCTCTCAAATAAAAAATATAATCTTAAAAAAAAATCTGATGCCTAGGCCACACTCCTGACAAATTAAATCAGAACTTCCAGGGTGTGGGCCCAATCATCAGAATTTAAAAGAAAAGAAAAGAAAAGAAAAGGCTCCAATTGACTTTGCTGAGAACTCAGCAGGCTTCAGAACCAGACCTACTGGGTTCTAATCCTGGCTCTTCAATTTAATCGTTGGCTTCAACCCTCTGAGCCTCAGTTTCCTTGCCTATGAAATGGGGATGAAAACAGAGCTATCTACCTCATGGGCTGTGGCTATAACAACAAGAGCATTAACTAGCCCTTATTCAGACTTGAAAGTTCTAGCACTATGTACTTGGCATGTAACAGATGTTTAATAAATATCTGTTGAATGAATGAACTGACCACTTATCATATATGCCAGATGTTGGGGGAAAATCGGTGCCTAATAAGTGACATTATTTTTTATGATTCTTGCCTTTTATTTTTTAATTTTCTTTTTTAAAAAAAATTTTGTTTATTAGAGAGAGAGAGAGAGAGAGAGAATGTGCATGCACAAAGAGAGAGGGAGAAGCAGACACCCTGATTAGCAGGGAGCTTGACACAGGTCTCCATCTCAGGACACTGGGCTCTTGACCTGAGTTTAAGGCAGACGCTTAACTGACTGAGCCACCCAGGTTTAACAATTTTTTGAATTTTCTTAACAATTCTATGAGACAAGCA
Source organism: Mustela nivalis (assembly GCF_964662115.1). Classification (NCBI taxonomy): domain Eukaryota; kingdom Metazoa; phylum Chordata; class Mammalia; order Carnivora; family Mustelidae; genus Mustela; species Mustela nivalis. Next base: position 257,095 of record NW_028135733.1, on the reverse strand, counting down.
TGGATGCTTTCTCCATTTTTAGGAGAGAAAACTGAGGTCCTGGGACTCTAAGTTCATTGTCCAAGATCACACTGCTTGTAAGTGATAGAACAGGATCCCAACGCAGGCCATCTGGGTCTGGAACCTGTGTCCTCAGCCCAAAGATTACTAATCATTTGATGTATGTAAACCACAGAGTTACAGTCCTCCTCCGATTCCAGAAGCTTCTCTGAGCCCAGCTTGGGCATCTGGACTCTTGCCTGTAGGTAATAGGGAACCCCCCAGAAGAATGCAATCAGAGGCCTGACAGGGGCACATATGGGATTTAGGGAGACAACTCTGGTTCCCAGGAGGGATTGGGACCAGGGTGAGGCCATAATGAGACACAAAATTCAAGGAGAAGCCAAACAAGAACAACAAAAACCTCTCAGTTAATCAAGGTAAAGTCGGTAGTACTGATATTACCTTTTGTCTCAGACTCCAACGTGGCTCAGCAAAGCACTCTTACTAATCCTGTCCTCACTTAAAATGTAGATATTTTGTTCACCACAGCTTTTTTTTTTCTGCAGTAATTAAAAATATGGCATTAAAAATGTTACTGTTCCCGGGGCACCTGGGTGGCTCAGTTGGTTGAGTGACTGCCTTCGGCTCGGGTGGTAATCCTGGAGTCCTGGGATCGAGTCCCACGACGGGCTTCCAGCTCAGCAGGGAATCTGCTTCTCCTGATGATCTCTCTTCTCTCATGCTCTCTCTCTCTCTCAAATAAATAGATAAAATCTAAAAAACTGTTACTGTTGCCGATTGCTGAGATTTTTGGCATCCCCTTAATTTTGTGCCCAAGTCCAGGCCCTTCGCCCAAGGCTGGTTTACTCACATTTCCTCAAGGCAAGACTTGTCCAAGTCTCAGTTTTTGTACCTGTGAAATGGGAATTATAGCACTCACCTCTCAGAGCTGCCAGGTGTGCTGGATGGGATTCTCCAGGCACAAGGATTGCTTTGTGAGTGGTGAACTGTGTGACTCATGGAGGACATTGTCTGTTCCCATAGAGCAAGGTCACCCAGCATGGGGGGTACCCTTAGCAGGACTGGGAGTCACTCAGGATTTTCCTTCTAAACCTCAATCTTTGATCATACTGTTCCCCATCCTGTTCTCTCCTCCACCACTTACTGACTCTACTGCCTCCCCAGTAAAGACAGTCAGAATGGATTATTCCTAAAGAAATGTTAGGGCCAGAAAAATCCTCCAAGAATTCCCTGGGGGGATAAAAAAGTGTTCTTGTTTTCGGCAAAATCCATTCTGAACCAGGCAGTTGAAAACAAACACGGCTCCTTCCCCTGGTGTCGGGAAACCATACATTGTGTTTGGAGGCCTCCTGGAGTGGGCTGAAATATTCTTTCTCTCGGGGGAAATGAAACTCGGCTTCGTACACTACAGTTGGGACTGTTTCCAACCCCACAGTCAGGACATTTGCTATTCTGATTGTATAAGACCGAGTCAGTTACACACGCTGGGGCTTCTGAATATATTTACAAGGAAATCAGCATAATGCGCAGTTAATATTCAGAATGTGATTAATCCAAAAGCTGCACTCCATATTCCAATTACATCCACTGCTCCCTGATGTGGGCTGGGTTTTGCTTAAATGCATATGGAGTCAATTGGAGCGCCAGATTTATGGAAGCTGCCTAAAGTCTGGAGCTCTAACGGTAATAAGTTATATTCCTATTATGTGGTGGGCAATAAAAAATCTGATATTTATTCTGCTGGATTTTGAGAAACTCTTGGAAAGATCCTAGGCTGCTGGAACACAGGGACATATTTCACAAATAAATGTCCCCACTGTGGTTTCACAGCTTAGATGTGATGGAGCCACCGTGAAGTCTGGTGCCCAAATACTGGAGAAGGCCAACCAGCATCCCCAACATGGCCGGTAGGTCCTCCCTACCCTAGCATAAGAACTTGGTTCTGTCCTCCCAGAAAGGTATAAGCTGTGTGTCCTTGGGCAAGACCCTCAGATTTCCCGAGCGTTTTTTTCTCCATCTTTTCCTCCATTCCCATCAAATGGGAATGGCCATAGCCACCTGAAAGTCCTCTTGCAAGGATTAAATGAAGAGATGAGCATGCCTGCACATGGGCCAGCAGATAGATATATCTAATAGATATATTCTTTCTAACAGATGTGTTTAAAAGAAGAAATGGAATTTACAAAAGAATAAATGGATTGGAGTTAATTTTTTTCAGTGCATGAAGGTACTTATTAGAATAGGGTGTCCTTAAAATGTGGTAACCATACCACTGGGGGAGAAGGGCCTAAGGAATGATGTTTCACGATGCATGATAGTGATTTTTATTTCTAAAGTTGAGCACTTACTTTAATGGATCTTGAGGGTAAGTAACAAACACATCAACCACATGATTTCATGATTATGATTGTTTAGGCCAAGACTCTAGAAGGCTGGCTATTGGGATAATTTTTTTTTTTTTAAATAAGGTGTAACTAAAGATAGGCCAAAAAATCTAAAAAGTAATAGTAAAATAATTGCAGCTTAGGAAGCATTATTCTAGAAGGACTAAAAATGGTGACAAGAAATCTTGGGGTTTGCTAAGTTCTTTCTAAACACAAAAACAATTCAGGGACCTTGCAGGGTGCGACGGAGTCATGTGAGTACCCTAGCGTCATTTGGAATTCCCCAGATGGCACCCACTGCCCATTTCCACCCATCTATCACCTGCAGGAAAACAAGGCACTGAAAATGGCATCATTTTAGAGGGAAACTTGAAAGTTCTCCAATTTATTTTTTAAGCAAATCATTGGCCCACTTTGATAGTTCACAACCCATTCAAGTTATTTTCCAACACCCTGGTAAGCTCATGGCCATCCAGCACTGACCAGTGCAGTGGTTGAGAACCACTGGTCTCCAGGACCATGACACACGGTTGAATGAAAACCACCCAGGGTATCAAGAACCCAAACTGAAAGCAAAACAGGAGAGATCTGGTTCTAGCTTCTTCTGCTATCATGCCATTAGCCGGAGAGCGGCTAAGGCCACCATCACCTGCTGTCCTTATTACAGATTTCCCTGCACCTTGGAAGAGAAATTCATTTCAGGCTGGACACTGTGCAGAAAGACAAGCTTACGGAGCAGCAAGGGGTAGGTTTGGTTGGTTGGGCGTGGACCTCTTTTTACATAAATTTCTGAAGTTTTCTTGTGCACTTGGAAAGAGCAGAAGCTCTTTTCCTTTGGCAACTGCTAAGGTGCTTTTCAGATGACCAAGGGCAGGGGCTCTCACTCAGAAATGGTGGGTAAGAATCAACGTCTGAGGACCCAGTGAAATGATGGGCAAACCAGGGAAACCAGTAGATGTGCGTGTGCGCAGGGGTGCGGGTGTCTGCGCTGACTGGTGCATTTCTCCAGGAGAAGGTCCGTGGCTTTCAGAGACTGTCAAAGTGGCCGATTTGGGTTTTGTCAGCTGTCTGGAGCTTCAGGGATATGGGATCTTAACACTGAAAAGGAAGAAGTGTATCAGTCAAGAGTACAGAAGGTGGTTTGGGGTGATACTGGGATAGAAAAGCAGGCTTGAGAAATACTTTCGTGGACTCTGAGTCCACGGTGTTGAAGAATTAGAGTAAGTGAATGTGAGTCAGGGGCGCCTGGGTGGCTCAGTGGGTTAAAACCTCTGCCTTCGGCTCAGGTCATGATCCCAGGGTTCTGGGATCGAGCCCCGAGTTGGGCTCTCTGCTTGGTGGGGAGTCTGCTTCCCCCTCTCTCTGTCTCTGCCTGCCTCTCTGCCCACTTGTGATCTGTCTGTCAAATAAATAAATTAAAAAAAAAAAGTGAACGTGAGTCATTTTTCAATTATTCCTGGGGTTGTTAAGCTGTCCTTTTCATCTCAATACTTCTTTCAGCTGGTCCATATGGATCCTGACTCATCAGCAGCACGCTGACACTTCCTGCCAGGTCTCCCGTCTCTCCTGCCAGATGCTGGTCTCCTGGAGGCAGGAGCTCTGGCTAATTTCACAGCACATCTTCTTTTACCTCTGAAGCTGCCACTTGGTGGATATTTGCCAGAGGAAAGATTGTGCCTGTTTTCATTGCATCCAAATGGACGTGGACTCAAACTGTTAATCTCCATTACATAGTCATAAGGTGTTCTCGGGCTTGTTTCCTATCCACTTCCATCCTCAGTCTCCCATCAGAGAAATGGGGTGAATGTTCCCAGGGTCTATGGTTATTGAGATAATTGAGTGAACGGAGTTGGCGTGCTTAGCATCATTCCTAGCCCTATATGAGGCATGCCGTCAGTCATGGTTACTGCTCTACAAAATATATTTGTTTGAAAGACTGACCCCACTTAATTGTTTAAAAATCATTTAAGGCCAGCTGCATACAGCTCAAATTACCACTAGCTTTCACAAAAGTATTATTCCATCAACTAATTCTTCGCCGAGAGCCCCCTACGTGCTTTCTATGTAGGGGAGCAATGATGCAATTCCAGGCTTCATGGGCTCAGCAAGGAGAGGGTGGTGTGGGTGTCCTTTACAGGCTCCATGCAAGCTCAAACAGAAAGAGCTAAATGCCACGGACATTCTCCTGGATGTGGGATCAGAGAAGCTGTCCTAGGTGAGCAGATGTGAGGGAAGACAATTTAAAGAGCAGGAGGGGTGCCTGGGTGGCTCAGTGGCTTGAGCGTATGACACTTGATTTCAGCTCAGGTCATGATCTTGGGGTCCTGGGATGGAGCCCTATGTCAGGCTCCGTGCTCAGTGCAGAGCATGCTCCGGATTCTCTTCCTCCCTCTTCCCCCACCCCTCCCCCACTCCCACTCTCTAGATAAATAAAAGTGCTGGAGAGATAGCTAGAGAAAGGCGCTGAAGGGGATTGTCCTCTTCATCTTTGAGTGAGGTGAGGGGCGCTGTATCAGAAACCTTAAGGCGAGAGCAAGCTTGTGAGTTAAAGGCCAGGGTCCCAGCATACCTGGAGTGAGATGAAGCAAGGAATCCTTCAGGGTGGCCAGGCTAGGAGCACTGCCGGCTGTCCCACCTGTTCTCCCTGCTCCCATTCTTGGAGCAGTCTTTTCCAATCACCTCCATCGCCATCGGGGAGATCACTTGGATCCTTCCATTCCCTCTCATGGCTCTCTGTGGCTGGCAGGATGAAGTCCAAGTTGCTTTTCTCCTCAAATGTCCTACTGACCCCTGATGACCTAATCTCTGACCTCATTCCACATGGGCACCCCCCCCTGCCCCCATGCTTCAGCACACATACTGTGCACCAGCCTCCTAACTGCTTCCATTCTCTTCATTGTGTGGGCCTTGCTCATTCCCACCCCAGGGCCTTTGCACCTGCTCTTCTCTGCACCTGAAGTGTTCTTCCTCCCAGTGCTAGCCTGGCTGCCTCCCTCATTCCATTCTTGTCTTAGCTCTACTCCTCAGACAGATCTTCTCTGGTTTTGTTAAGAAGATCCTCCCGCGCTTCCTTCACATCTTAGTGCTTTCTAAAATCTACTTTATTTTTGGGTTTCCTTGCTTATTTCTTTTTTAAAATTTTTATTTATTTTTTTAAAATTTCTTTTCAGTGTTCCAGAGTCATTGTCTATGTACCACACCCAGTGTTCCATGCAATACTTGCCCTCCGTAATACCCACCACCAGAATTCAAGTTCCAGGAGAGCAGGGACTTCATCTAATTCACCACTCAGGGTGTGTTACTGTGGGTTCTCAATAAATCTAAATAATGAGTGGATTGAATGGGAAGCATGAAAACAAAGGCGTCTGGACCAAGTCTGAGGTGTGTTGAAGCCAGGGTTCTTCAGGCTCCCAGCAAACCTGTCACCTGGGACTGAGCCTCAGGTGAGTGCACACCTCCCCCACCTTTTCCCTGTGCTGCTTCTACCAACAAACAGCTCATGTCTCCTTTCACACCGGGCTCACCCTGCACATAGTCACCCTTTCAACAACAACACATGTGCACCTAGGAATGTGCTAGGTCCTACTGTGGGGCATCCAACACAATGAACAGAAACACAGACTTGGGGAGCAGTCTGTACCACAATTAGATCCAGGCTCTGCCATGTATTTGACGGCTGTTGGAGCTTGGGCAAATCTATTTGCCTCTCAAAGCCTCAGTTTCTACATCAAGAAAATGGGGTCAATATTAGCACCTGCCTCACAAAGTGATGGGAAGGAAAGGATGCAATGATCTAGTAAAAATACTCAAAAGAGACTGACAAAGTCAAGGGGCTAAGCTGTTCCTGCAGGAGGTCCCCAAAGCAGCTGGGGACCAGACAGGGAACGTTGGGCCAGTCACCTCAGGTTTGCACATGCTTGAACATAGCTGGCAAGGTGCACTCGCAGGCAGAGAGAACGCCCTGGCAAAAATTTGAAAAACTCTGGCCACCTGCATCAGCTCCACCCTGTTGAGGATTTGTGGGTTACACCTGTGCGGGGCACAGAGCTCCTTCCCAGAAGGGAGGCTTATTTCTTTTATTTATTTATTTATTTTTTAAAATTTTTAAAAATAAACATATAATGTATTATTAGCCCCAGCGGTACAGGTCTGAATCGCCAGGTTTACACACTTCACAGCACTCACCATAGCACATACCCTCCCCAATGTCCATAACCCCACCCCCTTCTCCTTACCCCTCCCCCCTGCAACCCTCAGTTTGTTTTGTGACTTTAAGAGTCTCTTATGGTTTGTCAGGGAGGCTTATTTCTTGATCCAAATGTTGATTCCTTCAAAGTGTCTCCCAAGAACCTAGAGACTAAAAGCCAAGTGAGAAAATGGAACAGAGAAGATGAAACATTTTGCCCCGTGCTTTCAGACTATTGATCCCTGCGGGCCCCGGGGAGTGAATGAGTGAACGTGATTCTCTGTTCCTGCTGTATCCAAGTGAGGTGACTCGTCTGCATTCTGGGTTTGCAAAATGCATTCTGGGTTTGCAACTCTCCATTCCTGCTGTATCTAAGTGAGGTGACTCGTCTGCATTCTGGGTTTGCATTTTATTAGGAGAAACACAGCTTCCCTGACTCCCGGTAAGTAGATGGTGAATAGATGATATTCAAGAACAGTGATAGAAGAGATGCCAGTTGGGAGTCTGTCTGGGGAAACCGTGGTCTCAGGGAGGCTCTGGGTCAGGCTCCGCAGAGTCTGGGTGACTGCGAGCTGCTGTTGTTACATTTGTAGTGGGGGTGGCTATTTGGTTGGTGTACATCTCCTTCCACCAGAGTCATGCTCTTTTAAAATATATATTGATTTTGAGAGAGAGAGAGAATGTGTGCGATTGAGAGGGGTTGGGGGGAGGGGCAGAGTAAGAGGGAGAGAGAATCTCAAGCAGATTCCCCTCTGACCATGCAGGCCAATGTGGGGCTCGATCCCATGACCCTGAGATCATGACCTGAGCCAAAATCAAGTCAGACACTTAACTGATTGAGCCACCCAGGAATCTCCAAGCTCTGTCTTTGAAAGGAGTAAGTCATAGGTCACAAGATGTCATTTTTTCAGCCCCTGAGGTCCACTGGGGAGGAACACAGCAGAAGCCCAGCGTCAGATGGCTGATGATCCCGTTGTATTTTCAAGATAGGAACATGGCTGTTCTGAATCAGAACTTTGAGTCACATGTGATGGAGAACCTTCTTCTCCCAGCTGCAGGCTTGCTGCCATTCTCCAAGGCGTCCACAACGTAGGTACCCATTGCCACGGAAAACTCGATTTCTAATCCAGAAAATCCCTGACCAATCATAACGTCCAGGAATTAGAGATTCAGATTAATAGAATTTTCTGCTTAACTGAGTGCTAATCAGACAATCTTTTGCATTTTAACACCTCTGGCTATTACCTTTGACTAAGTATGGACGTTCCCTCTGGTTCTGAATCCTGGCTCTTATCCTTGGGGAGCTAGGTAGGTTGGGACAAGTTACCTAATGTCTCAGTGATTCTGTTGCCACGTAACAAATGACTTCAAATGTAGCAATTTAAAATAACACACGGTATCTTGTGGTTTCCATGAGTCGCTAGTGTAAGCACGGCTCCCTGGGGTCTTCTCTTCAGGGTCCCACATGCTGCATTCAAGGTGTCAGTGAGCTCCTTGCTGAAACGTGGTGACTTAGTGAAATTACTGCGTTTCGTGTTCACCGTGATCCTCTAAGCATACACACTCATGATTTCCACTTTGCAGATGAGGAAACTGAGTCTTGACACGGTGCCATGATTTGGTACAGGGATTTCCATCCTGCAGGTGCAGGTGTGCCCCTCCTCCTGCCCCTCGCCATCAAAGCCAGACTGGTCTGGCTTCAAAGCCCACATGTGTAACCAGTAACAGACGTTGCCTCCTGCTGGCTGTGTCTTATTAAAAATTGGTGGAGCTTGATTGTGTCTTTTTTAAAATTTGAGAGTCTATTTCTTGCTAGGAGGCATGTCTTAGTCCTGTATGACCCAGGTCCCCAACACAAGCCGGGGCATATATCAAGTAATTATTCCACGGTTGCTAAATAGGTGAGGAGGGTGGTAAGCCCCTGGTGTAGCCCCGCCCTCCTGTGCTATCCCATGTTGGCTGTCCAATGCCCAAGCTCACATTTGCAAATAGTGTGTGTATGGATAATAATGACTATTTTATTATGTGAATGTTTTCAGTGTCATTAACTTTTAAAATTAAATTCTCCCCAAATTGCACAGTTGGGGGATGCCATCTATTTCCTGAAGAAGACATCAGTCCACCATGTGGCTGAGACGAGGCTCAGTGAGAGCCTCCTCTGTGCCTGGCTTGTGATGGAAAAAAATCAGACTGGCGAAAATAACGCGTTCCTCTTGCTGAGCTCATGCTGTGTTCTGTGCATGCTGCTAATATCTGATATAATGATCGCAACCACCCCAGGTGGGGGCTTCTATTATTATGCCCAGACAAGAATACTTAGGCTCAAAGCGGTAAGGGACCTATGAAAGGTGACTGTAAAGGCGAAAGGGGCAGGATTCAGACCTGGTCGCCCTGACTTCATGGCCTCTTGGCAGCCTCACAGTGCAGGAAAGCAAACGTGTGCAAACGCTGACTCATCTCATCTTCATCTCTGCCACAGGTTCAGTGCATTGCCCATTGTACAGACGAGAAGACTGAGTGTTGGGGAATGGAGCCCAAAGAACCACAGGTAGAAAACTTCAAGGCTGACTTACAAATCCAGCTCTACCCAACTCCAAAACTTCTCATTCCGTTTCTGTCACGCCTCTCTGCCAATCAGGTCTAGTCTCTTAGTCACACTGCATCCCATGTGGACCCCAATGGGAAATCTGGGCGGCTCTGCCCGCAGCCTGCTGGACAGAGGTGGGTCTCTCACACCCTCTGCTTTGTCTCTCAAGTGGCCTGGCCTCTCTCCAGGCCCCAGCAAGCTATCTGCTCCCATGTCAACCGTTTCTCGGGGCCTCCTGTCACCCGTGTTTTATAACCTCCTCAGTGAAGAGCAAATCTGTATTGATTTCAGAACAACTCAGGCTGTAAATTACAGGTCGTGATTGGCTTGGTCACCCCGAAATGAAAATCTATCCACTGCACCAGGCGTCTAAATCTAATTATCGTCGCAGGAAGCCCATTGGCAGGGTAGCCTGATGCCTGTGCAGAAATGAATGCTTCAGATGGTCAGCAGCAGCCTGCAAAATACATACCACAAAATTTAGAGCTGCCCCTAGTGTTTGTCTGGCAAACAGAAGTCTCCCAGGTTGCTTTGATCATCAAATTGAATATCAGAAGTGACCTTGAGCCATTTCTGTTATTAATAATAGTAGTAATAATGAGAATGATAAAATAACTGTAGCTAATAGTCGCTGATGGTTTGCATGCACTCTTTCATCTGGAAACCTCAGAGCTGTTCGTCACTTACTGGCTGTGGGACTCTGGGCCAATTACTTAGCTTCTCTATGCCTCTGTTTCCTTAGCTGTAAACTGAGGGAGAGAAGCAATATGTGGTTCATCACATTGAGGGAAAGGTTAAATAAAGTGATTTATGCAAATTGCTAAGATCAGGAGCAAGGTGCATTCTTGCAGTAATTATTCATGAAGAAACAGAAACTCAGAGAAGTTAAGAGACTTCCCCGAGGTCACACAGCTAACAGTAATTTTTGTCTGCAGCCTGGCGCATTGTTTTAAAAATGCTGTTTAATTGCCAGCATTGAAAAATGCAGCTGATTTCCTGTTTCTCTTGAGCATCAGAGAAAAACTGACAGCACCGAGGCCATGTTTCTTTCTACCAGGCTTCCCTAACTAAATCTATTCTGGCCAGCCAGCTAAACCCCAGAGTGCCAAAGACTCTTGTGCAAAAACAAACCAACACCCCCCAATTTAGGGGGTTTTGAGGTTGTCTGGAGACAACCATCAAAGGCTTTGAGTGCTCTGAATCAATTAATGACCAGCAGCAGCTGAGCCCATTACGTGGGGTTTGTCTCCTACTTTGCCACAGTCCCCACCAGTCCCTGCTGCCCTGCACCCAGCCTATCTCTCCCACAAGGCCTGTTTGGCCTCTGTAGACACTGGAGATTAGGGGATGATCAGCACACTCAAATCCCATATCAAATCCATGAGAGCTCTACCACTGTCACCCTTAGTTTACAGATGCAGGCACAAGGTCATGGAGATAGGGATTTGCCCAAGCTCACACAGTCAGCAAACGTCAGAGCTGGGATTTGAATGCAAGCCCACTCACACCCAGAGCCAAACTTTTGTCCCTCGGGATTCCTTCCCAAGCTCGTGGGCTAAAGGGAAGTCTCCAAGCTCAGGCTGGAAAGGGGAGTCGGTGTCAGTCTCTCACAGGGAGGCAGCGATGTGAAAAGAGAGGGTCTCACAGACTCTCCTTCCAATCCTTGTCTGAGGACAAAGGGGTGAATGGCCCTGTTAACATGCAAGGCTCTTCCCAGAGAAAGCACTGAACTTACATTTGTCCCTGTTGTGTGACTGTCACACAGAGGGCTTCCCCGTTCAGCTAGCTGTCCTTTTCTATTATTCAGACCTCCCAGAAAAGCCAGAGGCAAGGAGAGGCTGTGGCTGGTGGTGCCGGACACACAGCATGGGCCCCAGTGGGTGACAATGCCAGGGCTCCACTGCCCTGTTAGCCCCCTTGAAGAGATAGCTTGCCCTCATATCCGCTCTGCAAAGAAAGCAGCCCCTGGGTACTTGGGGTCGGGGGAGGGGTGGCCAGGGAGAGAGATTTCATTTTCATTTCTAGAGCTGAGAGCTCAGACAGTAGCTTCCAAAGGAACAAAGCTTATTCTCAGGGACACAGACAGGCTGAGCTTTACATGAGTCCATGAATATTTATGGCTTTCCTCCCAACTTCTGCTTCAGTCTTTCCCTGGGCACAAGGTGCCCACACACAGCCAACCCTTTGAGCCTCATTGCTGCACAGACATGGCTTGTCTGCAGCGGATGAAGAGCTACTGGGGGGCGCTGTTGCCCAACGGGGAGGATTGCTCTCCCAGGCGCTGGAGCTCCTGAAGCTGGCTGAGTGAGGGCTTTCCATAGGGTTAGATCGCTCAATCCTCCCAACCACCCCTAGAAGGAGGCAGGGAGGCACAGAGGCGCCAGGTTGCTTTCCCAAGGAGGTAAGGGACACAAGACTCAAATCCGTAAACCAGTGGCAGAAGTTACTGTCACCCCCAAGCCAATTTTTCTTTTCTATTTTGATTAAGGACAAGAAAACCAATAACAGACACACTGTCTCTATTATTTCATAAAAGGAAGACCATCTTAACACATAAAGTGTAGGAAGGGTGTAACTTTGGGTGAAAAAGACCATAACCCTTCCCCAATGGAATCATAAATAAAACATGGCAGCGGTGGCGGGGTCGGGGGGCAGGGGGTGGGGGGCAGCGATGGGTGAAAGGTTTTCAGCCAGGGCACTGAGGGTGATTGTCCTGACATCACATCTGCATTTTAAAGATTCGAGCTTTGGCTGTAGTGTGGGTAAGAGGCCAGAGGGACGGCAGTGGTTGGGGGATGGAGACAGTTGAGGAACCCACTGGATGGTCCCATCGAGGAGGACCTGATGAAGTTCTAGAACCTAGGTGAGGTTCAGTGGGCTGAGATCCGGAGACGAAGACCAAGAAAGAATTCTTGAGACATCTGTGGTGCAAAATGGTGGTTTACTAAAGCACCAGGACAGGACCTGTGGGCAGGAAGAGCTGCTGCACGGGGTTGTGAGGGATGGCAGGTTATGTACCTTGTGGTTGGGGGGAGGGGAGGAAAGGGAGGTTTCAATGGAACTTTCTTATGCTAAAGAGGGCCTACAAGGTGCCAAGATATCAGAGGCCTACCAGAGGCCTTGCCCTGGCAGGCTTGATCAATGTTGTCTTTAGGCCAGCCATTAACATCAAGATAGTTGGGAGATTTTTGGTCGGTTGTCACAATCCTGTTATCGTTCATCTTTGTTAGTGAGATTTAGGTTTAGAAGAGATTTAACTGTATTTACATTTCCTTCTACCTCAGCCTTCCTCAGTTTTGTTTATGGAGGGGAGGGTGTTGCCTCTGGAAATTGTGCTATTGATAAGGTAACTTCTTTGTAGATCTCTAGGGCATTTGTAAACCAAGGGAGACTCTGTCTTGCAGCATGTGATCTCTGCAAGTTAACTATTTACCGAAGAGAGTGTGTGGAGAAGGGGTGCAAGGTGCCAGCTTTTGCTTTGTCTTCAGCCTGCCTCCTGCTCCCTCATCAGACCAACACTGCAAGCCAGGGTCACATTATTTGGGATCCTGATGATGAGGGAGCAGGAGGCTGGCTGAAGACAAAGCAAAAGCTGGTACCTTGCACCCCCTCTCCACCCACTCCCCTCGGTAATGTGTGTAACATTCCTCAGGCACCCCTGACTGCCATAAATGAGAAACAAATAGTTGACTTGCAGAGATCACAATCCTGTAAGGCAGGAGTCTCCTTTGGTTTACAAAAGTCCTAGAGATCTACAAACAAAGAAGTTACCTTATCAATAGCACAAATTTCCAGAGGCAAGTAACTCTGTTCCTCAGCCCTAAATAAAGTTAAATTTCTTCTAAACCCAAATCTCACTAACAAAGACGCTTGATAGCAGAAATGTGAAGGCAGCAGCTCTTCCTGCCCACAGGTCCTGTCCTGGTGCTTTAGTAAACCACCATTTTGCACCACAGATTCTCAAGAATTCTTTCTTGGTCATCGACTCCAGACCTCAGCCCACCAAACCTCACCTAGGTTCTAGAACTTCATCACTGACAAGAGGCAGATCACCTGGAATGGCAAAGAGTCGGTTCTTAACAAGCGGTATTGGGTGGGCTGGAGGGTAACTCCTTTCCCATTTGCAAGGGTCTGTCTGGCCTCTACAGTTTTAAGTAGAAAGATCATCTCACTGTCCAATTTGCCCAGAACCTTGGTACCAAAAGTCTCAAGCAGGGAAAACTCCTGCCTTCCTCCCTGGCTTGGGGGCAAACTGGGGCTACGTTTGCTGCGTCAGTCAGGGTACATGGGCACTTTACTCTGTGCAGCATTTCGTCAAATTGTGCAACACGAAGCAGCTGAATCTGAGATTTTGTTTTTACTGTGCCGTGTAGTACTTCTTAAAACTACATGCTCTGTGTAATGACTGGGATATGTTGTCTTACAGGCAAGGTGCTTAGTGTTAGAGCTTTTTCTGCAATAGGCAATAGGCTTTTCTGTAAAGTGAGCGTAGAATGCTTGGATTAGCTAAATGCTTTGATTAATATTTATATCATGCTTGTAAAGGAATCCTACATATTCAAATATATTACAATAAAAATGCACTTTTTTGTTGTTGTCACTCATTAAAGTCTTGAGATTACATGCTTGACCTGGAACACCGGGTTGCACGGGGTTCAAATTTCCCTCTGTTGTCTGTAAGTCTTATGACCTTGGGCTTGACACTTAGCCTTTCTGTGTCTTGTTTTTCCCATATGCAAAACAGATAACAGTAATATCTACCTCTTAGGGTCGTGTGCAATGCTGGCTATCATGCCAGGCATACAGTAACCACTCAATAAATGGTACTCTTACCTATGAGCCAAGGAACTTTAAGGAGAGAATTATGTGAGATCGATTGCACCCAAGCCACCATGTGCATTAGCCATCAACCATCAGCCATAAGATGTTAGTGAGCATTTAAAGTCTAAAGTGTTTTGCTGTTGTTGTGTTCTGTTTTTTGGGTTTTTTTTTGTCTGTTTGTTTTTGTTTTTTTACAGGAAGTCTTGAAATCTGCCTTTATTCTATTAGAACCGGTGGTTCCTCTGGGAAGGACCCTGAATACATTGAACTAGAGCCAGACCCTGTGTCAAGGTTAAGATAGGTTATACCGCCTTCTGATGTCCCAGGCACCAAACCAAATTCCTATTTATTTAGCCCAGCTCTGGGGAGGGGGTGAATTGAGATGTGCTGTATGGTAAAATATTTTTTGGTGATTTCATAGAAAGAAAGAATGTAAAATCTCTCTTTGCTAACTTGTATGTTCATTGTATTATAAGGGCCTATTCAGCCAGAGCAGCCCCACCCTGGCTGAACTGCCATTTTGCTGTAAAGCTTAAATTGACCTTGCCCCCCCCCCCCCAAGGGGAACTTCCTCAGAAGCAGGTCTGGGCAACCAGTCCCAGGTAACAAAGTCCAAGTACAAGGGTGGGTTAGGCCCGGTGGAGGTATTCAATCAGTGGGGGCACATACTGTCTCCTGGCTACCAAGGAGTAGGGGCCCCGCCCTTCGGGAGCCTTTTGGCGCCAATCCTAACCAAGGTGTGATAGGCTGGTCCAAATGTCTACTAGGGTAAATTGTAATTCAATTTGTTGCCTAGCATCACTGTGGAGTTTCCTGTGTGTGTTACAATCTCATTGGCCTGTGTGTGGCCAGGCCCAACCACATGGCCTTGCTCTATAAAAGTTAGTCTGGAAAGCAGGGAGGGGGTTGCCCTCTCTGTAAGAGGTGTGGCCCTGGCCGGCCAGTTTGATTCCTGATGCTTGGCGTGAAATAAAGCTTTGCTTGACCTTCGCTTTGTATCAGTCCCGCTCCTTTAATCACGAACACAACAAATTGGGGTACCCAATTTTGGGGGACCCAACAGTATATTGAAACAATAACATTTTGAATATATCAAACAAGATAAAATCTCTTACTAACTTTCTTCTTTTTTAATATGGCTACTAAATATTTTAGAACTATGTATGTGCTTTCCATATGTAGGTTGCATTCTTAGTCTGTTGAACAGTGCTAGGCTAGAGGTTTGGGGGCTGATGGACAGGATAATCAAGGAAGAAGGAGAGAGGCACCACTGCCCCTGAAGTGCTCCTCTGAGACCACACAGCCTTAGGTAATCATGTTTCGCTCAATCACATCTGCTCTTTCTGAATGTGAAGATCTCTTCCATCAGATACTGTACCACTCTAGCTCCACGGTTTGATTACTAGAACACTAAAAGCAAAGAGAAATCAGGATATATGACATCATGAGAATTTTCTCTCCTCCTTGGTGCAAATAATGCTGTTTGTTCTTCTGATGAAAACATGTGTGTGTGCCTGTTCCCATAGATGATGCATTATGCTCTGAACCCAGGGAGCAAGGATGTGGGGACTGCCTAGAGGTTGGAGATGCCTCCCAGCCCTGGCTTCAGACCTCAACAGGAAGGGGCTGGGCACCCTGGGACACCAAGTCCCAGTGTTCTACACTTGACTATGTCACCTGCTACATACTGGCTCTGAGAGTAGACAAGACACTTAACGCTCTGAGGCTTAGTCTCCTTGTTTGCAGAATGGGACAATTACCTCAATTCAAGGTCTTGTGATTAGGACTAAATGAGACAATGTGTGTAACACGCCTAGCACATTAGCTGGTAAACAGTAGATACTCTGATGTCTGACTTCCTCAGGCTCTGTGTTTGTGAGATTCAGTCACATTGTTGCATGTGCTGGTCCTTTGTTCATTTCCAATGCTGTGTTGCCACTGAAAGCCACTACCGTCCCTTACATCCTTTACCTGGCTATCATGCCAGGTATAATCCAATACTGTGATATTGATGGACAATTCCAGTCCCTGCAAATACTCAGCAGCACTGAATGTTGACAACTTTCACTTAGACATTCCGGTGTGTGTGTGTGTGTGTGTGTGTGTGTGTGTGTGTGTTGCATGGGGTGTCAAATTGTATTTCAGTGAAAACTGATAAGGTTGAACATATTTTCATTTGAGTTTTAACAATGGACATTCTTTTTGGTGAAGTGCATATTCACAATTTTGTCTATTTCTTTTTCTCTCTCTCTTTGTCAACACAAGTCCTTTATTGGATATATGTATGCAAAAAGCATTTCCATCGGTGGCTTATCATTTCATGGTATTGATTGATGAGCAATCCTTTTCTTTTTTTTAACATAGTATTATTTGCCCCAGGGGTACAGGTCTGTGAATCATCAGGCCTATACATTTCACCGCACTCACCATAGCACATATCCTCCCCAAGGTACATAACCGAGCCACCCTATCTCTCGCCTCCACCCCCCAGCAACCCTCAGTTTGTTTCATAAGATTAAGAGTCTCTTATGGCTTCTCTCCCTCCTGATTCCATCTTGTTTCATTTTTTTCCCTCCCTACTCCCTATTATCCCCTTCCCTGCCTCTCAAATTTCTCATATCAGAGAGATAATATGATAATTGTCTTTCTCTGATTGACTTAATTTGCTCAGCATAATACCCTCTAGTTCCATGCACATTGTTGCAAATGGCAAGATTTCATATTTTTGATAGCTGCATAGTATTCCATTTTAATATGGACTATTATCCAATTTAATATGGAGTGTACAGATATATACATAAGTACATATATATATCACATCTTCTTTACCCATTCATCTGGTGATGGATATCTAGGTTCTTTCCATAGTTTGGCTATTGTAGACATTGTTGCTATAAACATTTGGGTGCACATGCCCCTTCAGATCACTACATTTGTATCTTTAGGGTAAATACCCAGTAGTGCGATTGCTGGGTCATAGGGTAGCTCTGTTTTCAACTTTTTGAGGAACCTCATGCTGTTTCCCAGAGTGGCTGCACAGCTTTATTTCCAACAACAGTGTAGGAGGGTTCCCCTTTCTCTGCATCCTCACCAACACCTATCATTTCCTGACTTGTTAATTTTAGTCATTCTGATTGGTGTGAGGTGGTATCTCGCTGTGGTTTGGATCTGTATTTCCCTGATGCCGAGTGATATGGAGCACTTTTTTATGTATCTGTTGGCCATCTGGATGTCTTCTTTGCAGAAATGTCTTCTGCCCGTTTCTTGATTGGATTGTTTGTTCTTTGAGTGTTGAGTTTGACAAGTTCCTTATGGATTTGGGATACTAACCCTTTCTCAGATATGTCATTTGCAAATATCTTCTCCCATTTTGCCAGTTGTCTTTTGGTTTTGTTAACTGTTTTCTTTGCTCTGCAAAACCTTTTAATCTCGATGAAGTACCAATAGTTCATTTTTGGCCCTGCTTCTCTTGCCTTTGGCAATATTTCCAGGAAGAAGTTGCTGTGGCTGAGACTAAAGAGGTTGCTACCTGTGTTCTCCTCAAGGATTTTGATGGATTCCTTTCTCAAATTGAGATCTTTCATCCATTTTGAGTCTATTTTTGTGTGTGGTGTAAGGACATGGTCCAGTTTCAATCTTATGCATGTGGCTGTCCAATTTTCCCAACACCATTTGTTGAAGAGACTGTCTTTTTTCCATTGGACATTCCTTCCTGCTTTTTCAAAGATTAGTTGACCATAGAGTTGAGGGTCCATTTCTGGGCTCTCTGTGCTGTTCCCTTGATCTATGTGTATCTGTTTTTGTGCCAGTACCATACTGTCTTAATGATTACAGCTTTGTAATAGAGTTTGAGGTCTGGAATTATGATGCCACCAACTTTGGCTTTCTTTTTCAACATTCCTCTGGCTATTTAGGTTCATTTCTGGTTCCATATAAATTTTAGAATAATTTTTTGCATTTCTTTGAAAAAAATTGATGGTATTTTCATAGGGATTGCATTAAATGTGTAGGTTGTTTTAGGTATCATAGACATTTTCACAACATTTCTTCTTCCAATCTAGGAGCATGGAATGTTTTTCCATTTCTTTGTGTCTGCTGCAATTTCTTTCATGAGTACTTTATAGTTTTCTGAGTACAGATTCTTTGCCACTTTGGTTAGGTTTATTCCTAGGTATCTTATGGCTTTGGGTGCAATTGCAAATGGGATCAACTCCTTAATTTCTCTTTCTTCTGTCTTGCTGTTGGTGTATAGAAATGCAACTGATTTCTGTGCATTGATTTTATATCCTGATACTTTACTGAATTCCTGTATGAGTTCTAGTGGTTCTGGCATGGAGTCTTTTGGGTTTTCCATAGAAATTATCATATCATCTGCAAAGAGTGAGAGTTAGACTTCCTCTTTGTCAATTCAGATGTCTTTTCTTTTTGTGGTCTGATTGATGAGGCTAGGACTTATATGTTGAATAGTGGTGGTAATGGTGGACATCCCTGCTGTGTTCCTGACCTTAGGGGAAAAACTCTCAGTTTTTTCCCATTGAGAATGATATTCACTGTGGGATTTTCATAGATGGCTTTGATGATATTAAGGTATGCACCCTCTATCCCTACACTTCGAAGAGTTTTGATCAAGAAAGAATGCTGTACTTTGTCAAATGCATTTTCAGCATCTATTGAGAGAATCATATGGTTTTTGTTCTTTCTTTTATTAATGTTTTGTATCACGTTGATTGACTTGTGGATGTTGAACAAACCTTAGAGCTCAGGAATAAATTCCACTTGGTGGTGGTGAATAATCTTTTTCATGTACTGTTGGATCCTATTGGCTAGTATTTTGGTAAGAATTTTTGCATCCGTATAAGGGATAACATGGAGGACATGGGGAAATGGAGAGGAGAAGGGAGTTGAGGGAAATTGGAGGGGGGGGGATGAACCATGAGAGACCATGGACTCTGAATAACAATCTGAGGGTTTTGAATGGAAGGGGGTGGGAGGTTGGGGGAGCCTGGTGGTGTATTATGAAAGGCATGTATTGCATGGAGCACAGGGTGTGGTGCCTAAACAATGAAATCTATTACAGTGAAAAGAAATTAAATTTTTAAAAAACTTCAAAACTTGAAAAGAAATATTTCTGCATCCATGTTCATTAAGGATAATGGTCTGTAATTCTCCTTTTTGATGGAATCTTTGCTTTTAGGATCAAGATCATGCTGGCCTCATAAAATGAATTTGGAAGATTTCTTTCTGTTTCTATTTTTTGGAACAGTTTTAGGAGAATAGGTATTAATTCTTCTTAAGATGTTTGGTAGAATTCCCCTGGGAAGCCATCTGGCCTTGGGCTCTTGTTTGTCAGGAGATTTTGATGATTGCTTTGATATCCTTACTGGTTATGAGTCTGTTCCGGTTTTCTATTTTTCCTGGTTCAGTTTCAGTAGTTTATACATCTCTCGGAATGCATCCATTTCTACCAGATTGTCAAATGTGCTGGCATATAGTTGCTCATAATGTGTTCTTATACTTGTTTGCATTTCTTTGGTGTTGGTTGTGATCTCTTCTCTTTTATTCATGATTTTACTGATTTGGGTCCTTTCTGTTTTCTTTTTGGTAAGTCTGGCCAGGAGTTTCTCAATCTTATTAATTCTTTCAAAGAACCAGATCTTAGTTTCATTGATTTGTCCTACTGTTCTTTTGGTTTCTATTTCATCGATTTCTGCTCTGATCTTTATGATTTCTCTTCTCCTACTGGGTTTAGGCTTTCTTTGCTGTTCTTCCTCCAGCTCATTTAGGTGTAGGGTTAGGTTGTGTACTTGAGACCTTTTTTGTTTCTTGAGAAAGGCTTGTATTGCTATATCCTTTCCTCTCAGGACCACCTTTGCTGTGTCCCAATGATTTAGAACAGTTGTACTTTCATTTTCATTTGTTTCCATGAATTTTTTCAGTTCTTTAATTTTCTGGTTGACCCATTCATTCTTTAGTAGAATGCTCTTTAGCCTCCATGTATTTGAGCTCTTTCCAACATTCCTCTTGTGGTTGAGTTCTAGTTTCAGAGCATTGTGGTCTGAAAATATGCAGGGAATGATCCCAGTCTTTTGGTACTGTTTGAGACCTGATTTGTGAACTGGGATGTGATCTATTCTGGAGAATGTTCCATGTGCACTCGAGAAGAATGTGTATTCTGTTGCTTTGGGATAGAATGTTCAGAATATATCTGTGATGTCCATCTGGTCCAGTGTCATTTAAGGCCTTTTCCTTGTTGATCTTTTGCTCAGATGATCTGTGCTTTTCGGGGGGGGGGGGTGTTAAAGTCCCCTACTATATGTATTGTATTATTGTCAATGTGCTTCTTTGATTTTGTTATTGATTTATATAATTGGCAGCTTTCATGTTGGGGCTTATATAATTAAAACTGTTATTCTTCTTATTGGACAGACTCTTGAAGTATGATATAGTGTCCTTCTTCATCTCTTATTAGAGTCTATGGCTTAAAATCTAATTAATCTGATATAAGGATTGCCACCCCAGCTTTCTTTTGATGTCCATTAGCATTGTTTTCCACCCCCTCACTTTAAATCTGGAGGTGTCTTTGGGTCTAAATTGAGTTTATGTAGACAGCATATTGATGGGCTTTGGTTTTTTATCCTTTTTGATACCCTGTGTTTTTTGATTGGGGCATTTAGCCCATTTACATTCAGGGGAAATATTGAAAGATAGGAATTGAGTGCCATTGTATTGCCTGTAAGGTGACTTTTACTGTATATTGTCTCTGTTCCTATGACTTTTAGGCTCTCTCTTTATTTCCTGTAGGGCTGGTTTGGTGTTTGCAAATTCTTTTAGCTTTTGTTTGTCCTGGAAACTTTTTTATCTCTCCTATTTTCAGTAACAGCATAGCTGGATATAGTATTCTTGGCTGCATATTTTTCTCCTTTAGTGCTCTGAATATATCATGCCAGTCCTTTCTGACCTGCTAGGTCTCTGTGGATAAATCTGGTGCCAATGTAATAATCTCCACCATTGATGTTATAGACTTCTTGTCCTGGGCGGCTTTCAGGATTTTCTCTTTGTCACTGAGACTTGTAGGTTTTTCTATTAGATGATGGGGTGTGGACCTATTTTTATTGATTTTGAGGGGGGTTCTCTGGGCCTCATTGATTTTGATGCTTGTTCCCTTTGCCATATGAGAGAAATTCTCTACTATCATTTGTTCCAATATACCTTCTGCCCCTCTCTTCCTTTCTTCTTCTTCTGGGATCCCAATTATTCTAATATTGTTTCATCTTACGGTATAAGTTATCTCTCAAATTTTCACCTCATGGTCCAGTAACCACTGGACCATGAGGTGTTTGTCTCTCTTTTGCTCAGCTTCTTTGTTCTCCATCATTTGGTCTTCTATATCACTAATTCTCTCATCTTCCTCACTTATCCTTGCAGTAGGAGCCTCCATTTTTTTTACTGCACCTCATTAGTAGCTTTTTTTGACTTCAACTTGGCTAGACTTTAGTTCTTCTATTTCTCCAGAAAGGAATTTTATTTCTACAGAAAGGGATTCTCTAATATCTTCCCTGCCTTTTTAGAGCCCTGCCAGCACCTTGATAATCATCATTCTGAGCTCCAGTTTTGACATATTACCAATGTCCATATTGATTAGGTCCCTAGACATTGGTATGGCCTCTTGATTTTTTGTTTTTTTGTGAAATTTTCTTGTAATTTTATCGAGATGAGAATAGATAAATGGGAGAATAAAATACTAAAAGGTTAGCAATGACCTCACAAAGACATACACTAAGCAAATCAGAAGAGACCCCAAACCAGGTTGGGAAGAAAGGGGGGAAAAAAGGTAAAAATTATATGTATGTATATATAAAAGATTGGTGAATAGAACAAAAACATGCACTTGATTTGTTGTATATTTTGGTCTGTTAGAAGAAACTACCTCCAAAGTTTTATAGAAAAAAATATATCTATGGGCAGACACAATGAAGGGATGTAATATGAATATAAAAATGAAAATTTAAAAAGATTCTTATAAAGGAATTGATAAGATAAGAAGTTGGTTGAAAAAAAAAAGGGAAAAAATGAGAGAATGTGATCCGGCTGGAGACTAGAACAAAGCCATGTGCTAGATTAAGGGTGTATTTTGATCTATTAGGAGGAATTATATACCAGAATTTTAAAGAAAAAAATACCCTATATGTACACAAATAATAAGGTTAAATACAATGAAGGGATAAGATGTGACTATATAAAAATTAAAAGACATTTTTTAAAAGCTATTGATAAGATAAAATAGTTAAAAATGTTAAAATAGTAAAGAGGAAAAATTAGAAAAAAAATATACTAAGAAAAAAATAAAATTAAAAAAATTTTACTTTGAAAGTCTAAAGAGTCATGGGGAAAAAGCGATGAATTCTATATACTTCTTTCCCCTAACTCTGAAATTCCGTAGTTCTCACTGATTGGTGAACTTGGTCTCAGCTGGATATTCTTGCTGATCTGGGGGAGGGGCCTGTTGCAGTGATTCTCAATGTCTTTGCCCGAGGTGGAATTGCACTGCCCTTGCCAGGGGCCAGGCTAAGCAGTCTGTTCAAGTTTGCTCTCTCAGGAGCTTTCGTTCCCTGAATGCTTTTGTAGAGCTCTGGAGGACAGGAATGAAAATGGGGCCTCGCAATCTCAGGCCCGGAGTAGCAGAGAGCTCAGGGCCCCACTCCTCAGTGCACTCTCAGAGAAAAGCAGCCAATCCCTCCCATCTCCCTGGTCTCTGGCCACGCTCCGAGCTCACCCAGACTGTGACTGAGCTTTTCTATTTTTGGCACATGGCCTCCTTTGGAGTCTGCAAACCCAGCAGATTCCTGACGCTTGCCTGTGCTGCTCCTCCCAGAGGAGGAAGGTAAGTTTCCCCAGGTCTGCCACTTGTGGGGTCCCCGCTCAAAGAGCAGTGGCCCTACTGTGCCATGGATCATGGTTTAAGGTAACCCTAAGCTGGGAGCTCCCTCCTCAGCTCTGTGTCTGCAGCCAGCTTCCCCAATCCAAAACCTGGGAGTCTGCCATGCTCAGACACCCACAGTCTTTCTGTAACTCTACGGGTCCTGAGAACACCTTGTCCCTGCGAGGACTCCACTCCTGCTTAGCCACTGGAGCGATGTCCCTCCATCGAACAGACTTCTAAATGTTCTGATTAGTGCTCTGCTGCTTCACAGCTTGCCTGGAGTTGGGCCCTCCCCCTGCGATCTCTCTTCCCGGGGCTTTTGGATTCACTCCTCTGCATGTCCTACCTTCCAGAAAGTAGTCTCTTTTCTGTTCCTAGAATTGCTGCTCTTCTTCTTTTTGATCTCCTGTTGAGATTTTAGCTGTTCAGAATGGTTTGATAGCTGTCTAGCTGAACTCCTGGGACCTGATGATATTTCAGTCTGCTACTCCTCTGCCGTCTTGCTCCTCTCCCAGCTCCTCCTTTTAAAATAGCTATTTCTTCCCTTCCCAATGGTGGGTACTCAGGAGGGCACGGATTACATGGAACACTGGTTGTCATACATAAACAATGAATCATGGAACCCTACATCAGAAACTAATGATGTACTGTAGGGTGATTAACATAATAAAAAATTATAAAAAGTAATAAAATAAAATAGCTATTTCTTCCCTCATGGTTAGCACTGTTGTACACTAGTTACATAATCTGTGCCAACCCCCAAAGTCATGAAAACATTCTCTTCTGTTGTATTCTAAAAGTTTATTGGTCTATCTTATATAATTAGATCCCTAATCCATCTGAAACTGATTTTTGGATATGATTTTGAGGTTGGCTTAAAGATTTCCATCCAGAAAATTGATCCAGGATCATTTGCTGGAAAACATGGAAAAATTTGCGATTTTTTTCCATGTCCAAGAGTTTAGCTGTCATTGTCTTAAGTGCATATTTCTTTTGAAAATATTTTTAATATTTTAGTATTTTATTTTTTTAATAACTGGCATTTATTTATCATAAACTGAAGCCCTACTATGCTGAGCTCTCCACAGCAATGGGACAAGCAAGTGTGGCCCTCACAGTTCTCAGGGGAGTGGACATAGGACAAACTGCTCATAGAATGGGTCTATTTTACTCATCTCTGTATTCTTGAAACCTCAAACAGTGTCCAACTCATAGTAGGTGCTCAGGAATTAACAACTGCTATGGACAATGGGACAACACTATGTCTCTGGCCTTTGGACTTAAACAAAATGTTTGACAAATAGCAGCTTGTCTGGTTACATGCTGTGTGATTCTCGGCAAGTCACATCATCTCTCTGAGATTTGATTTCCTGGTATGTAGGGTGAGAACTCACTCCAAGGGGTCTGGGGGTGGTGAAGAAGCTAACTGGTGAAAGGGAGTCTGGGTGGCCCAGTTAATTGAGTTTCAGGCTCTTGGTTTCAGCTCAGGTCATGATCTCAGGGTCATGACTTTGAACCCTGTATCAGGCTCCAAGCTCAACGAGGACTCTGCTGGAAATTCTTTCCCCCTCTGCTCCTTGCACATGCACACACACTCTTCTCTCTCCCAAATAAATAAATAAGTAAATAAAATCTTTAAAGAAAAAAAAAAAAGGAAAAAGGCAGCTAATGGGTGAAAGAAGCCTGACGCGCTGAGTGCTCCTCAAGTCACAGCTATTGGAGTCAATACTGTCACCAAAACGTCAAAGAGCCCAGGTAAAGCCTCATATTTCCACATGCTTTCTGAAGAATGGGGAGGACTCAGCAGATGGCTTCTCTGCCTCATCCACACTAGGATCTCAGAATCAGAAATTCGAGCTGTTGTCAGTGGCCATAGAGCAGCATCTAGTGGAAGGGAAGGAAAAGTGACAATGTCACAGGATATCTGGAAGAGAGAGTTTTAAAGGTGGGGACAAAGTTTGGCAGAGAAGCCAGGAAAGTGACTGGCCTGTGCTGGTGTCCTCAGCAGGGGAGGTCACACAAGGTCCCCTGATCAGGACCTGGGACTCTCCCTGCCTGAGCCAAGGGGACCAATGGAGGAGAGGCCCGCTCCCTCTCATCCCCCTCACTCCCTCTCTTCCTCCCTCCGTGCATGAGTGCTGGGACCCCATCTGTACCATGTCCAAGCCTGCTGCCTCCACTACTCCCAAGTCCCCAGCTCTCAGGACATCAGGACAGAGGAGGACTCTGTGCAGGGCACAGTCAGGCCATCTCCACGGCTCTTGGGCCACTCATCTGCAGCGGGGTCTGTGTCCCTCTGACACCTGGTCCTTGGGTTTCTGGTTCTGCTGGTCTGTGCAGGGACACTAACCATGCTGTCCCTTTCCCTTGCCCCATCCTCCTGCCTCCCTTCATGCCTCTGCCTACAGCCCTCCCTTCTCCTCCTTCTGCCCAAAGAATCTAGAGAAAACCAGCCTTCTCCCCTGTCCTTGTATGCCTAGGAGAGTGGTGAGAAGGAACAGTGCTATCAGGTTGATGCACTGAACATTTGGCAGCAGAAAGAGTGAGGGTCCAGTGATCCTCAGGGAGAGTCCAGGGGTGAGCTCGTAGGCTATGGATATGGAAAGGACTCTCGAAGAGGGGATGGGACTTGGTCCCCTGCCACTGAAGGACCTAGGGTTGGATGAGGAGCTATAGAGACTGGAGGAAGAAGGAGGACAGGGAAGGTACTCTACTCCGGGCCAGTGCTGCCCACATCCGCTGTCAGCCAGACCTTCATCCAAGTTACATGGGTGTTTACTTAGACCAAGAGCCAGTGAAACCTTGAGGGTCCTGGAATCCATCCATTAAGCCACCAAAGCACCAGGCCAGATGGCCACTTTCCTAGTTAATTCGCAAGAACTGGTGGGGTTCCAGTTGCCAGCCAGGGTTGGTCAGTCAAAGGGAAGCTAGTTCTTGGCAGAGTTGTCCTGCGATATTTGGTTTGGAATGGCCTGGGTTCTGAGTCAGCCAGTGAGCCCAGCAGACCACTAGTCCTTGAGGGTCAGCTGGTTACCAGGAAGGCTCTGCGTGAGGAGGCTGGGGGAGGACGGCCACAGCTGGGCTTCCCTGGCCCTTTGGAGGGCTTGGTTTGGGGAAAATAGTGGGTATTTTTGGGTCAGGGATTGATAGAAAAGGTGAATGGTGATTCGGACCCTTGTGTTGGCTCTGATACTTCTTCTAGGACATCATCTCTCTCTCATAGGAACCTTGAGGGAGGAGGAGTTAATAAATGAAGGAAGGGAAGCCCTTGGTTCAGGAGTTAAGGGCATGATTGAAAGGACTTGGGGCTGAGTTTAGGGAATCTCTGTCCTCAGGAACCAGGTGCATTCTTGGTCCAGAACCCTCACTCATCTGTGTTGTGGATTTCTGAATACCTCTAAATTTCAGTGCCATGAACTATACAACACAGGTCACAGGTCCTGCTCAGCCCACCCCGCAGGGCTGACGGGATCAGAGGAGATGGGAACAGATATTCCTGAGCTGTAATGCATCCTCCCTGTGTACAGGATGAGAAGTAAACCTCACCCTCCCTGCTCTGTGGCCATGTAAGCCCCATCTCCAGAAGCAGCCACTGCTCAAACACAAAGCACTTACCAATTATTTTCTTAAGGATTTACCTGTATGTAATAATTTTTGAGCATCCTACTGTTAATAGGAAACAGGAGGTTCTATGCAAGTATTCATGGTGCAGTGCAGAGAACTGAGGCACAGAGGGGTAGCCCGACCTTCCCAGCTTCTCATAGCATCTGAACCCAGGACCTTGGGCTCGCGCTGTCTGTTACGAGCTCTGCTGACTTTCTATATCGCTTCATGCAAGGAGGGGTATTTCCCACGCAGTCTGTCTGCTGGGTGTTTTAAGTGCGCACCAAACCACAGGATTCCAAAGCCCAGCTTTGATTCAGCGGGTGCATGAGAGACCAAAAGCTTCAACTGTGAAGCAGTTATCACTAGTTTCGCTGTGGTCTTCTGCCACCGAGGTGTCAACAGCTCTCTTATTATGAACTTGTTTCCAGGGTCTTAGCTGATGGATACAAAAAGAAAATTCGGCCCTCATTTACGAAAAAAACGCACCTCACCGCCGGCAGCGGGTCAGAAAAATGGGTGTTCTGCCGCGCCCCAGGGTGCATCCCGCCGACGAGTCCATGGAAGGAAGCGTGGAAATTAATCATTCAGCAGATTTGAGAAGAAATGAATGTTTGTTCGGTGTACCACACGTGATGGAAAGCTATAAACATGCTAAGCCATGTGCTTTTTTATTCCATGTGTGAAAGTTGTGATTGGCTGAGTCAGTCAGTAGTGCTGTGACCATCACTGTGGAAGTAAAGACGGGTTGAGAGATAACTCCGCCTTGTTCACATTTAATAGGAAACAATGTCTCAAGTTAATGTTTGGATATTAACTGGTGCTGAACATTAATGGAAATAGATCTCTTCTGGAAACATACTAGTTTTTAATTAATAAACCCGTTTTTAAATTTTTTTTAATTAATCAAGCAAATAAATAAACAAATAAATAAAATTAATTAATTATATTATAATAACTTGTTTATAAATTATAAATTATTAAATTAAAAATTAAATAGATATTTATTTAATTATATAATTATAATAAATTATAAATTATAAACTTACTTAAATAATTAAATGATTAAATACATAATTAAAATTAATAAAATTATATTTCCTTACACCACACACGAAAATACACTCAGGACCTCAATGTGCGAAAGGAATCCATCAAAATCCTTGAGGAGAACACAGGCAGCAACCTCTTCGACCTCAGCCACAGCAACATCTTCCTAGGAACATCGCCAAAGGCAAGGGAAGCAAGGGCAAAAATGAACTATTGGGATTTCATCAAGATCAAAAGCTTTTGCACAGCAAAGAAAACAGTTAACAAAATCAAAAGACAACTGACAGAATGGGAGAAGATATTTGCAAATGACATATCACATAAAGGACTAGTGTCCAGAATCTATAAAGAACTTAGCAAACTCAACACCCAAAGAACAAATAATCCAATCAAGAAATGGGCAGAGGACATGGACAGACATTTCTGTAAAGAAGACATCCAGATGGCCAACAGACACATGAAGAAGTGCTCCATATCACTCGGCATCAGGGAAATACAAATCAAAACCACAATGAGATATCACCTCACACCAGTCAGAATAGCTAAAATCAACAAGTCAGAAAATGACAGATGCTGGCGAGGATGCGGAGAAAGGGGAACCCTCCTCCACTGTTGGTGGGAATGCAAGCTGGTGCAGCCACTCTGGAAAACAGCATGGAGGTTCCTCAAAATGTTGAAAATAGAACTGCCCTATGACCCAGCAATTGCACTATTGGGTATTTACCCTAAAGATACAAATGTAGTGATCCAAAGGGGCACATGCACCCGAATGTTTATAGCAGCAATGTCCACAATAGCCAAACTATGGAAAGAACCTAGATGTCCATCCACAGATGAATGGATCAAGAAGATGTGGTATATATACACAATGGAATACTATGCAGCCATCAAAAGAAATGAAATCTTGCCATTTGCGACAACATGGATGGAACTAGAGCGAATCATGCTTAGCGAAATAAGTCAAGCAGAGAAATACAACTATCATATGATCTCCCTGATATGAGGAAGTGGTGATGCAACATGGAGGCTTAAGTGGGTAGGAGAAGAATCAATGAAACAAGATGGGATGGGGAGGGAGACAAACCATAAGTGACTCTTAGTCTTACAAAACAAACTGAGGGTTGCTGGGGGGAGGGGGGTGGGGAGAAGGGGGGTGGGGTTATGTACATTGGGGAGGGTATGTGCTTTGGTGAGTGCTGTGAAGTGTGTAAACCTGGCGATTCACAGACTTGTACCCCTGGGGATAAAAATACATGTTTATAAAAAAATAAAAAATTAATAAAATTATATAAATAACTCATCTAATTTATAAAGCACTTCAGATTCACGTAAAACTTGAACAGATAATGGAGAAAGATCTACTATGCCTTCTCCCCTCCACCGCACCTTGTTTTGCTTGTTACTCACCTCTGACCTTCATGTGGTGTGTTTGTTCCTATCAGTGGACCAATATTGGTGGATATTTGTTATCAACGTGCACTCTTTGTGTGGTATAATTCTATGTTTTTTTTTTAAGAAAAAATTTGGAATTTGGCAAAAATATATAATGTCTTGTATCAACCACCCAGAAGAGTCTCACTGCTCTACTAATCCCCTGGTTTCACCTATTCAACCCCCCACTTCCCTGAGACTCCTGATCTTTTTACTGTCTCTCTAGATTTGCCTTTTCCAGAATGTGATATAGTTCTGATCATGAACATTTCATGGCAACTTCGATGGTCTTTTCCAGAAAGCCGAAAGGCTCTGATCCTCATTTCTCTCCTGCCCCTCTCCTTTGCTGGTGACCCAGTAGCAGCCCAGTTCATGGTTATTAACTAGCTGGTTCCATGACTCCCTCTCCATGCCCAAGTCGACCAAACCTCCCTGAGTCAGTCCTGAGCAGCAGTGCCGCCCGAGACTGACAGCCCCTCGGTGTCCTAGACCCTCCAAGGTCCTATCTGAGAAGCTTCCTCGTGTTCCAGCAGATTAAGAAGCCCCATCTAATGCCCGGTTATGGTCTCCCGGCTTTGAGATGAAAACGTCGCTGTGTCAGTTTATCTCATGTTCGAATGAGCTCACGTATGGAAAATCTGACAATGGATATTGTAGATGGGATGTGCAGTTCTCATTGTGGGGAGACTCTTGAGGCCTGATTCAAGAGGGTGCTCACATGCCAGCATCAGCTTACCAACCGTATGGCATGGCTTCTCTCTTCAGCACCAATATCCCTCCTGGGTTTTAGAGTCTTACTGTTGCTGATCAAGATGGACATAAGAGTTGCATCCACTGGGACAAGCCTGTGTCTTTCCCACAGGGGTCCTCCACACTTGGTTCTGGCGTCTTTGCCCAGGCCATGGCTTCCTGTCTCATTTTCTAGACTCACCCAGAGAACAAAAGCCCCGTGCCAGCAGTGTACAGTATGGCCGCACCTTCGCGGGGGTTTCTTTTCTGTAAGGGCAGGTGGCCTCCAGACCCAGTAAAATAGGAACGTGTTTTTGAATCACTTACTGAGGAAAAATCCATGAGAAAGGAAAGGTGGGGCTCTCGTGTTTCGCTGGAAGGTCATGCTATTTCCGGCTTCCTGCTGGGAATGAGGATTGGGATGTTTCTGGAAGGACTGATTTTCCAGGTAATGGACTGTGGCCAGTGCTACAGCCTCCAGGAGCAGCCATGTTCCCTTTAGGTGGCATGGGTCTGTGTGCTCAGGCTTTAGGGATGTCTCTGTGTTGGTCTGTGTAGTGTGAATGTGAGGTGTGGACAATGGCTAGACCCGAGAGGATGTGCTCCCCCTGTAGATATGTCCCATGGACATGTCACAACTTGGTGTCACTCTGAGAAAACCCTGTCTCCCCTGTACCTTTGGCATGCCCTGTCTTGCTCAGCCTTCGCCATAGCTGGGCCGGGCATTGGTTTTTCTCCCCACTGCTCAGAGGGAGAAACTGAGGTACAGAGATGAGTGACCCACGCTCCAGAGTGCTCGGGGGGAAGAGCCAGCCTGTGACCTCCAGCTCTGAAGTACTGACCTGTGCTCAACACTTGCACAGGGTCACTAGCGATGGAGTTCCAGCATCTGTGCATGTGCCTGGAGGCTGAGAATCTGCAGAGGTCCCAGATGTGGCCACTGCCATAAGGTGGCGTCTGAGGTCCCACAGCACAGGGTGGCCAGAGGCACCCAGAGCCAACTCTGGCATGGAGGCTAATGGGAAGCATGCATAGATAGCCCTGTGCCCCTGATCCGCCTGCAGATTCAGAGGTGAGAGGTCACCTTGGACCATGTAGGTCCGCATCTGTCAGTGCTGGGGTCGCTCCTCAGCCTTCAGCCCAAAGTAGGGAAATATCGTGGAGATTTGTCACTACAAGCCCTTGAAGCGTCAGGCTGTGTGAGCTGTATAGCCTGAGATGGTGGCAAGGAGGGGTTCGATACTCCGCTGTTTTACCAGCCTGGACTCAGCTCCTCCCTCCTCTCTGTCCCGCTGCTCTCCTTGGCCTCCTTCCACCACCAAACTCCTCTGCCTGACAGCAAGCAAGCCCCACCAGGAGGGAGCCTGACAGCAACACTATGTCCTCCTAGCTCCACACAAAGGCCTGCTGGAGGAGCACCCCAGGGACAGGAACAGGGAAAAGGCCCCAAGGAATGCCAAGGTGAGCTCACCTGCCTTTGAGATGCAAATCCTGCTTTCTTGGTCTCTTTCTTTCTTTTTAAATTCAGTTGAATTCCGAAGAGAAGCTGTGGGCCTGTGCATCACACACAGTGTAAGGACCTATTTAACCAGACTTCATTAAGGTTAAACAATAACCTTGTTTAACCCTTATACTGTCCCTGCTCCCCTCCCCCAGGGGACTGACTTAAAAAATAAATGAGTCCTGGAAACCAGCCACAGGTAACAAAGCCCAGATACAAGGGTGGGTCAGGCCAGGTGGAGACATCTGATCAGTGGGGGGTTGCATACTGTCTCCCTAGCTATCAAGGAATATAGGGCCCGCCCTTTGGGAGCCTTTTGGGCACCAATTCTGACCAAGGTGATAGGCTGGTTCAAATGTCTACTAGGGTAAATTGTAATTCAGTTGGTCACCTAGCATCTCTGTGGAGTTTCCTGTGTGTGTTACAATCTCATTGGCCACCTGTGTGTGGCCAGGCCCGACCGCATGGCCTTTGCCCTTAAAAGCTAGTCTGTGAAACAGAGAAAGGTCACCCTTTCTGTAAGAGGCATGGCCCTGGCCGGTCAGTTTGATTCTTGATGCTTGGCATGATATAAAGCTTTGGTTAACCTTCACTTTATATCAGTCTTGCTCCTTTAATCACGGAACCATTTTGGGGGGACATAACTGTATTTGCCATCTCCTTTTTGGGGGTTTGGGGGAGTCGAGTCCCACCTGGGACACCTGCTTCACACAGCCACTGGGGGGATGGCAGCACCAGCTGGTAGATGGTAGACTGTTTGAAGGTGGGGTGGGGTGAAGGTTTCTCCCCAGCAGAAATCCTCCCTTGTTGGATGAAGAATTCCATGATTGGCAACCAGTATGGATGGAGAGTACGGGATCCAGGAAAAGCTCAGGCCCATTTTGCCAGCATCCTTTCTGCTGGCCTTGGGGTTGATGAGGGAGCACAAGGCTGGCTGAAGACAAAGCAAAAGATGGCGCCTTGCACCCCCCTCTCCATCCGTTCCCCCTCAGTCATATGTGTAGCATCCCTCAGGCAGCCCTGACTGCCATGAACAATAAGCAAATAGTTAACTTGCAGAGATCACAATCCTGCAAGACATCTCCCAACTATCTTGATAATGGCTTGCTAAAAGACAACATTGGTCTTCTGGCACCTTGTAGGCCCATATGAAAACTCCATTGAAACCTCCCTTCCCCTCACCTTCCCTCACCTGCAGGGTACATAACCTGCCATCCCTCACAACCCAGCGCAGCAGCTCTTCCTGACCACAGGTCCTGTCTCAGTGCTTTAATAAACCACCATTTTACACAAAGATGTCTCAAGAATTCTTTCTTGGTCATCGGCTCTGGATCTCAGCCCACTGAACCTCACCTAGGCTCTAGAACTTCATCAGGGTCATGGACTGGACTGTTCTCCAGCCAGTTTGCTAAAGCCACCAATAGGACAAATGACCCAGACAGACGTATAGGGAGCGATGTGATCTGTCACTGCAGGTGGTCTTGGGAATAAGTGACAACAGTATCAACTCCAGATTCCCTCACTTGCCAGAAAATGATCTAGGTGGTAAGAGAGGGTGGAGGCCCCTTGCCACCTCTGCTGATTCTGGGTTCCTGCTGGGAACCAGGGCTGGGGGTGTGAGGAGGGAAGCTAATTCTCCAAGTAAAGAACTGTAGCCATTCTTCAACAAGTACCGCTGTTCCCTTTCGTGGCTGAGGGTTTGCATGCATGGTGGTGGGCTGTACCTTGGGGGAATCAGGTGCTGTGATTGTGTGTGTGTGTGTGTGTGTGTGTCCATCCCCCTAGATCGAGCTCCCCTCTAACAACACAGTTGTCAACGTCAGTATCTAAGTGACAATTCCCATCACCATTGTTTCATGCAATTATCTGTTTCAAAATTGATCAAATTGTGTATTTTAAATGTTTGCTCTTCCCTGTATGCCAAGTACACCTCAGTAAACTTGGGGGGAAATGCCATCACCAGCTAGGAGAATGTTCACAAGGTTCTAAGTGGACAAAACTGTGCTCCAGATTAAGAACATTAAGAATGTTCACAGGGTTCTAAGTGGACAAAACTGTGCTCCAGATTAAGGGGTCAAAAACAACTTCAGATCTGACCTCTGAGCAGGCTGTTTCATTCCCCTCGAGGTGCTGGGATCAATCATGAGTAAAGAAAAGGAGCCCTAATGGTATCTAGTTGGCCTCTGAGAAAAGGGAGGCTGGGGAGGGTGCAGAATTGTGCGGCATCACACAGCTTGTGGTTAAGGAACCCGGCACTGAGATGAAGCCCTTCAAGCCCCAGACCCTATGCACTATCTCTCATGCCTCCCCCACCAGGAGAGAATTCTGAGAGGGGATGAGGCAGGTGGTGAAGTCATGGCTGGTGTGAGTGCTGTGTGGACATCTTCCTAAAAGCCCAGAGAGAGGGGCTTGCTTCCCATTCCAGCCTCTTCTCCAGCAGCCTTGTAACAAACTAGGCATTTTCCTTCATGGAAATTGGGGAGAGGCACAGAATGCAGTCAGGTCTCCTGTTCCCCAACTGAGACACGTCAGTGGGGATGGAACCATGACCAGACCAGAGACATGGAAGTTCCCAGTCTGAACCACCCAGGGCCCGGAGGGATGAGTTTTTACTTTTCACCTGATTCTGGGAGTCACCTGACAACCAGTCCTTGTCTACACACTGTTGGCCAAGGGTTATCTGGCCTGCAGACACAGTTACACTGAAGAGATCTCACCCCATGTGGCCATAGCAGCTGTAGAGCTGCACAAGAGGTGATAAGGGCACAGACTCCAGGCACGGTGAGCTTAGCAAAGTGATGGGAGCTGAACCCAAGGTTGGGGTGATCCTTCTTGCTCCCTTTTATGGCCCAGAGGACATCAGTTTGAGAGTTTCTCTGACATGACCTGAGAGTTCTCACACACAAACTCTGAGTCCTCCTGCTCATGAGGACGAGTAGCCACTGCAAGGGCATTAACAGCATCTCCCTCATTCCTTCTCCCTGAAGTGGTCAGCTCTCAGCAGCCTCTCTTGATACAGCCTGGATTAGGGTCTACTTCAGGGGCAGAAACTTCCCTCTTCAGCTTGTCTGGGCCTCTGTGACCCCATCCTAAGCTAAGTACCTGCCCAGGCTCTAGTCTGGATCAGGAAGAGAAGGATGGGCTCCTGAAGACAGTGAAGTGTCCCTGCCCCTAGCTAGACATGCCTACTCACATGTGAGTTAATTCGAGGAAACAAAGCTAAACAGTCCCATCCTTCATCACATCAGCCAAATTTCAGGTGCCCCGTAAAGCATGTTTACAACACAGAACATTTTCATCCTCACAGACAGCTCCCCTGGGCACCTGTTCTGAGCCTGGCAGAGGGGCTGCTCATGGACCCCATCTAACCCAGACTGTTTCCACCACAGTTGGGATCGCAGGTTGATCCGTGCATGGGTGAGAGCTATCTTGATCCCATGGAGACAGGGAAGTGCCATGTGAAGGGGCATCCTTCCCTTCACTGAGGGTTACCAGCTGTGCTCAAGGTCTTGTTGAAGGGCTCTGATTCCAGGAAGCCCAGGGCAGGTCTGGGTCTGGAGGAAGAACAGGTGATGCCAGGCGAGCCAGCCTGGTCTCCGCTGGAGCCACAGGCACAAGGGAGCCCCTCTCTCTAACAACCCACCGCTCATGCTTGTGTCTCTAAAGATTAGATTGTCTACAGAAGCTACAATTCAGCAGTGAAGATGAAGACACCCCAGGTAGGGAGCAGCTCTCAGTTGTGTCCCATGGGAGAGGTTTTGGGGAGCAGTCAGGGAACACTTACAGCGTGGAGACTTAGGAAATGCTATGAAATCAGAGAGAACAAGGAAATGCATGTGCTTTTCATATTTTAATGATGTAAGAATAAGAGCCGTCATGTCTATTAGCTTTGGGTGTACTGTTTGTCATCATCTTGTCTTCCTTTGCTATTTAAGATTACCTTTCCTCCAGACCCTCCAGGCGCTGGTCTCATCCAGGCATAGGAGGTCCTCACATCTCCCATGTCTATAAAATGTCCTGCTGCTGCCCCCTCACCTGCTCTCCTGCATCACCCTGGCTCCTGACCTGGGTCTGCAACACAGAATGGTGCTGAGCAGCTCTGAGTGGTGGGCAGGGAGCAGGGTGGGAGTGAGAAGGACTGGGCCTTCCTGCTGGAGGGGCCCTGGAAATCTGGGTCTGCCCCGGGCTCCCCCCACTTTGTGCTCTCCTGCCCTGGAGGGCTCTGGACTCACTTAACAGCTACCCAAATCACACAATTTTAAAACAGGATGATTCCATCAAGAATCTGATTCCCGAAATCCTCTTCTTCTGCATTCCAGAGACTGAATCAAGAAAGAAAGAAGAAAGAGAACAGGAAGAGGAAATGGAGTGTAGAGAGGCAGGAGGAAGAGCAGAGGCAAACGAGAGTCCTTCAGGGACCCAAACCCCAGGAGGGCACTGGGGTGGCCTTCACTGCCCATGACCTTGCAGGGGGGATGACGGTCAAGGCCAGTGCTACCAGGGAAGGATGTAATGTGAACATACCCTGGGGAAAGGACACCCTTGCCTTCTCCAGCCCTGAGTTTGCTAGGTGAGTCCCCTACTGGCTCCGAGGTTGGGCAGAGGGGGCTGTGGGTGCCCACAGGTTCGCCCTGTGCCTGATGCCAGGAGGAGCAAGTCACATAGTGTTCTTTGTGGAAAGTGTCCCTGGAGGGTTCACCAGTCAGGTGTGGCCCTCTCAAGGTGAACAGGGAGCAGCTCAGCCAATCCATGTGGGGAAATAATGCGGGAGCTCAGGCTCCCGAGTAAAGTGAGGAGGACAGAGGCCCTGGGGGTCCCTCCCATGCCAGCAGGGTGGCTCTGCTGGCCCCACCACCCATCCCGGAGGGCACATGGCAGCCTGGGCTCAAGTTGGCAACAAGGCAACATCCAACCTCAGCTGGGAGAGGCCCGAGCCCTGGGGTTCCCTCAGCCTCTGGGGAGACCCATGGATGGCCAGGCTTACCTCATGGCACCGTTTCTCAGGTTCTATAGATTTTTCATACATATAGGGAAACCAAACAAAACATTAGAATTTGAAGGAAATTGAATGCAGTGCTAATTTGGAATATGTTAAGGAGTTAGGATTAGAAATTGTGCACAATTCAGGGACACCTGGTTGGCTCAGTCAGTTAAGCATCTGCCTTCAGCTCAGGTCATTATCCCAGGGTCCTGGGGTTGAGAGTCGGATTCTACAGGGATACTGTCTCTCCCTTTCCCTCTGCCTGCTGTTCCCCCTGCTTGTGCTCTCTCTCTGTGAAATAAATAAAATCTTTTAAAAATTGTGTACATTTCACATTCTACTTTTGTAAATAAAACAAATATAAGTTGTATTATATGTTAAGAAGCAGTGTCTTCTGTCACTTACCTTGCTGGAATATACTAAAGCCATGAAATTATTATTTTTTTAAGACTTCTGTTTTACTTATTCATTTGAGAAAGATAGAGAGACAGGGACAGAGCGAGCACAAACAGGGGGAGAGGCCGAGGGATACAGAGAAGCAGAGTCATTGCTGAGCTGGGAGCCTGATCCCAAGACCTGGAGATCACCACCTAAGCCAAAAGCAGGTGCTTAGCCATCTGAACCAGCCGGGTATCCCCAAATTAGTGATTCTATGTGAAGCATACTGATTGTCTTTTAACTGAAAGCCATAGGCAGGGTTTGATGGCATGTTAGGGAGAAGAAGGAATATGAGCAAGGGAAGGGGGCATTTCAGGTCTCTGGTCACTGTGCCGGGGCAGGTGTCATGATGGGTTGTATTGCATGAGGGGTGGGGGGCAGGGTCACCACTCTTGCTCTCTGTCTTCAGACCTCTGGCTCCTCACAGGGCCCAGAAGGTGGGACTTGGCCTTTTTCTCCTGCAGTTACTTACATGAATTTCCCCAGTGGCAGCTTTGCATCGAGAGGAGCTTGCCTGCCTTCCCCTGGGGCGGTGCTAAAGCTTTCCTTGTGCGCAGCAAAGTTTCTACACAGTAAGGTTTGATTGGATGCTGTGTTTCAGCATCTCACTTCACAGGGGCCAATTCCTTCCTCTTGTCCCCGGACAGGTGTCACAGAACCCAGGACAGGATAGTGGCCTCACCCTGGAACTTTGCATCCTGAGTTAAAGTGGAGACTAATTCCTGTCAGGGCTCCAGGTTCCTGATCTGGACACCAGTTCCCCCAGCTGAACACTTGTCTTGATCTCACTCTTCTGAGGCACCACAGAGCAGAACAGACACAACAAACCTTCCCCATGGGGCTCCTTCTGCCATGAATTGGTGGACTTATGGCCGCAGACATAAACACACTTTAGGTACATGAGTTTCTCAAGATGACCCAGGCAGATGAGACATCTACTTCCTTCTTTAAAATGTTCAGCCAGACCCACTCTCTGTGGAAAAACTTGTAGACTGGAGTTTCCCAATGACCGAAATGACCATGAGTGCTTGGGTTCTTAATCTTCTCTACTTGCATGTCTATACATGTTATGTAGCTACTACATGTCATCCCTCTCCTAGGAAATGACACACAATATAAAGATAAATGACTCTTGGCCCCGAACTTCTGATATTTGAGATACTAATGAGAATAAAAAGCTTGGTTGGTCAATCAGCCTTGACCTGAGCTGGTGCAGTGAACCAGATCATGGGTGTCCAATACTATAGCCACCGACCACCTGTGGCCATCGAGCACCTGGAGTTCAGCTCCTCTGAGTTGAGATGTACTCTGAGGGTAAAATGCACATTGGATTCTGAAACTAGAAGAAGGAAGAAGAAGTGAAATTATCTTATTGAGA
Source organism: Mustela nivalis (assembly GCF_964662115.1). Taxonomy (NCBI): domain Eukaryota; kingdom Metazoa; phylum Chordata; class Mammalia; order Carnivora; family Mustelidae; genus Mustela; species Mustela nivalis. The sequence goes on along the minus strand of NW_028135733.1, from coordinate 219,083 downwards.
TCTCTGAAACAATTCTCATTGACATAAATACATGGGGAAGGGATACCATTTTTCCAATTATAATTATTTTTACTCATTTCCTTTTACTGTGTGTGACGTGGCTACTAGAAAATTTGTTGCTGATGTAGGTGGGACACATTAGATTTCTGCCAGGCATTGCCAGACTAAACTCCCGAGAGTCTCCAACTTGGGGAACTGGTCCCACCTGGCCGCGACTCAGAACCACAGCAGCCACTGAGGGGTGGAATCAGTCAGTGGGGAAACTCAGTGCAGCATCTCGTAGAGCAGTCTGAGCTATAATCTGGTTAAGGAATAGAAAGACTTTGTCCTCTCTCCAGTGTGGGTATTGAAAATCTAGTTCTGCCCACAGCTCCTAGAGCAGAGAGCCCGAGTGTATGCAGTGTCTCTAGGTGCAGACGCTGTTTGGAATTGAGTTGGCCTCCAAAACACTTGCTGTATTAGAAAAATACTTTATTCCCTGTACTATGCTTTCTCATATTTGCTTTTTGCAGAACCCTGAGAAGTAAAAAAAAAAAAAAAAAGTTTCACAAGATTGGATGGGTCCTCTATGAGAGTCTTCTCTGGTCTCCTACTCCGTCTGGAGGTGACTTGGTTCTGGAGTGAGATCGATCTGGATGGGATCTCTGTTAAAGGGTTCTCTTTCCACTCTACCATACCAGCATTTGCCTCTTGAATTTGATTCATTTTAAGTTAGTTCTAGAAGAGAATCAATTTACTGATGACAGAAAGGTGGCCAAAAATGTTTTTATTCAACATTGAATCAAAATTTAACATGGTGCTACACTTTCAAGAAAGTTGAATGTGAATATTTACAAATCTCAAGAATTGCCCGAGGCCACTAATTATAAATTTTTCTCATCTTTTAGACAAACTCAGACATGTGTATTTGACTTCATCAATATTTCTCCATATGTATTCCTCCATACATATTTGGAAAAAAATTCATGCTTCATCTTGAAAACCACACTACAGAAGGTAAAATTCCCATTTCAATTTCACTAATATTTTCTTAAGATTAAAACCTCAGCTTTACTAAGCAATACTCACCCTTCACTAATATCTATAGAAGTTCTCTTTCACTTTAGCTCAACTATTTAGAGTATGTGGGCCAGGGTGATGGCCATACCACCTATTTGCTAAGGAGTCATGGGGAACCAAGCCAAGGGGGATGGCATTTGGCTCTGCTTCGTTCCCATCCTATGAGATAGATGCTTCACGTTGATTTTATTGCCACTTGGTGACTAGAAAGAGGAAACCCCTTATTGCTATCACATTTTGCTTCACAGTTAAATATAAAAATACAGGCGTATCAAAACCATGAAGCGATTTTAAAATATATTTGAGAATCAAGACACGGGAGGTTCAGATCAACATTTTATAAATTATACCTATTTTAAATATTCTTATTAAGGAACCCTCGGTGATATTTGAGAGGATATTGTTGCTGTGCCTCACTCATTTTGGCATTTATTCCTCAAATATAGAAAGCTCTGATGGATTTTAGTTCTCAAGTGACTGGCAGACACTGGAACTTTTGGTGAATGGAGCAGTCGTAAATGCATCTGGCCCCTAGATGGAGCTATGTCACAGACTATGCAAGCTCTTCCCTCTTCCCTGTCCCTACTCAGTCTAACTTCATCTGTTCTGCTCTCTGAAATGCCCACCAGAGGGCAAGGACCCATCTGAGTCTGCAAGTGCTCACAAGACAGTTAAACATCGCCCTCTCTTGATAACTAGGGTTGTCTTCACCCCTTGCTGCTCACAAGACTATTAAAAATTAGTGCAGTTTAAACTCATAGGTAAATGTTCAGCCTTCCTTCTTTCTTTATCCTCTTTTTAGGGAGGAGAGGGGCAAAGGAAGAGGGAGAGAGAGAATCTTAAGGAGACTCCAGCCCAAGGAGTAGCTACATGCAAGGGCTCCATCTCATGACCCGGAGAGCATGACCTGAGTTGAAATCGAGGGTCAGACATATAAGTGCCCGAGCTACCCAGGTGACCCATGAATCCTTAATGACACGGCAAACTCAGCTAAATCCAATCTCCCCTTAATTATTCCTTAATTATACCTGTAGGAACCTTACATTTGTTCCCAAGACAAATCATTTCTTCATGTTGCTATCCCAGGACAATTTATAAATGCTGCTGCTTCTTTCTTCTCTCTCTCTCTTTTTAAAAAAGATTTTATTTATTTATTTGACAGATAGAGATCACAAGTAGGCAGAGAGAGAGAGAAGGAACCAATCTCCCTGCTGAGCAGAGAGCCCGATGTGGGGCTTGATTCCAGGACCCGGAGATCATGACCCAAGCCGAAGGCAGAGGTTTTAACCCACTGAGCCACCCAGGCGCCCCCCCCCCTTTTAAAGATTTTATTTGTTTGTTTTAGAATGAGAGGATGCACAAGCAGGAGAGGAGCAAAGGGAGAGAGGGAGAGAAAAGAGAGATAGGAGCAGACTCCTTGCTGAGTGTGGAGCTACAGAGGGCTGCATCCCAGGACCCTGAGATCATGACCTGAGCTAAAACTGAGACTCCAACCCTCAACCAAATGAGCCACCCAAGTGACCCAACTTATAAGCACTTCTAATAGAATCAGTTACTATGTTTTTGAATGGGTGTGGTCTTACATTATTTTGAATGAGACAAATTTAAGAGAGAGCTTGGTCTGTGGTCTTGATTTTGGATATCAACTACAAGGAATATCCAGTAAAAAGTAGATAACAAATAGTTTTATTAGATTGATGTATAGTTTACTTTAAATCTTGAAGTCAGTCAGATTTACCTTTTATTATCTCCTGATTTTCATGCTCCCTACACTCTCCTGCTTATCTAGGAGTATTATAAAACAATATAACATAATTGAAGGGAGAAAACTTGATTGTACCTTATGCAACGAATAAAACAAAAGCCATTTCTTGAGTTGTGGTGCAGCATCAAGAAGGGGAAATGAGGGGCGCCAGGGTGGCTCAGTGGGTTAAGCTGCTGCCTTTGGCTCAGGTCATGATCTCAGGGTCCTGGGATCTAGTCCCGCATCGGGCTCTCTGCTCAGCAGGGAGCCTGCTTCTTCCTCTCTCTCTCTCTCTGCCTACCTGTCTGCCTACTTGTGATCTCTCTCTGTCAAATAAATAAATAAAATCTTTAAAAAAAAAAGAAGGGGAAATGAGAAGATGATATAAAAATTATTCATAATTTCCCATCTCAGAAGTCAAGTCTATAATTCTCATTATTCTTTTACAGTTTCAAACATTTCCAAACTTGTGGTGAACGAAAGAAAGCACATATGAAACTCGTCAGATGCAACATGGGGAAATGGTGGTGGTATTTGATTTCAAGGCACACACCCTTCTAGCAGGCTGTAAAGGCTGTGGGTTCACACTTTTTTCAGCCACCCCCAGAAGAAAAAATCATACATTTTGTTAGCATTAGCAGGGGGTGAAAAATTGTGGGACATGGCTGATGAGTGCTAATGTGTCTGTGAATATGAATTTCAGTTTGGATAAAAGATGCAGGATATTCTACTGCAATTTTCAATGTCTCGTTTCTATTATACTCTCTTGCAAATTTTTCAAAAAGGAAAGGCTATTGTCCAATTTCAGGTGGTTTGGGGCATGTTCCAGTTTGTCTAACAATGCTTGGAAGTACATCTTTGTGTCATGGAGAAAAATAGTTGGGGAGAAATGACTGGGTCCACAGAGTGAGCTTTGAGAGAACACTTCTCAAAACAGTATTTGCTACTTTAAAAAATTGTGTATATCTTCTAAAAAAAATGTGTATATATCCTTACACCAGTGGGGTCTATGACTAATTCCATATACATAGATATCAACCCTTTAATATTGGATTAAAAGACATCAGTAGGAATCCCCATTTTTCTTTCTTTTTTAAAAGAAATGATTTACATGTATCTTTGAGAGAGAGAGAGAGAGAGAGAGAGAGAGAGCATAAGTGGGAGGGGCAGAGAGAGAGGGAGAGTGAATCTCAAACAGGGACTCAATCCCAGGACCCCATGACCATGACCTGAGCTGAAACCAAGAGTCAGATGCCCGACTGATTGTGCCACCCAGGCATCCCTAGGAATCCCCATTTTGCTTAAAGGGACTTAACAGACATGGCTTAAGACAGGGCTTCTCAACCTCTGGGTTGTCCTTTGGGACAAGGCAACTCTTGTGGGGAGCTTCAGGGTGCCTTGTAGAATGCTAAGTAGCATCTCTGGTCTCTACCCACCAAATGCCAGTAACACCCATCCCCACAGTTGGCAACCTCCCATGTACTAAGTCATTACCAAGAGTCCCCTGGGTCCAAAATCCTCCCTGGGGACAACTGGAAGCCAATGCATGTGTCCCAGAGAACTGGGAAGCTATTATTTCTGGGTACAATATTCTATTATGTACTTTAATTGAGTAAAAATACTATCGGACTAAAGAGGCATTGACAGAGTGTGAATACAGGGAGAGATAGAAAACTCCAATGTCAGCCTCATTGCTGTGTAAGCGCCTGGAGGCCAGGTTACAAGGGAAGGAGAGGAGATCCCTAAATTAATTTATTTTAATTAATTAAAATGATTGATAGTCATTCATTCTGTTCATTGGTTTCTCACATTCTCAAGAGGGTGGCTAAAGAGAGAGCAAGATGGAGAATTTAGATATTGTTGAGTAAACTGTTACTGAGCCACTACCATCCGTGCCTGGCAATGTGTATGGAATTTCCTCACACACTGACTCACTGGGGTTGGGAATCCCAGGCACAGATGTGCTTCTCAGTATTCAGTCTGAAGAAGTGGCTTATTTCAGGATGTTCATAAATCAAAGTGCAGTATAGGCTGGGATATCCTGAGAAGCACTGTCCAGTAGCATTCCCTGATGGAAATGATCTCCAGAGGCACTGTCCAATGTGGCAGCAACCAGGTCTGAGAGGCTCTTGAGCCCTTGAAAGGTGGTCACCTTTCATGTGTCACATGTGGAAATCTTCATATTTGGAGGATACTGAATTAAAAACACATGAATTTAGGGGAGCCTGGGTGACTCAGTTGGTTAAAAGACCATGTCTTGATATCAACCCAGGTGTTGATCTCATATTTGTGAGTTCAAGCTCTGACTTGGGCTCCACACTGGGCACGAGCCTCCTTAAAAAACAAACAAACAAAAAAGAACCCCAAAATATCATTTATATTTACCTCACCATTTTCATTTTTCTTCTTTCCAGTGTACTTCATAGAAAACCCCAAACCACCAAAGTGCCTTGCATGGAGTCAGCAACGATTGACATTGGCACTGTATAGGTTTTTTTTAAATTAATTGTTTTTATTAACATATAATGTATTATTTACCCCAGGGGTACTGGTCTGTGAATCATCAGGCTTACACACTTCACAGCACTCAGCATAACACATACCTTCCCCAATGTCCATAACCCAGCCCCCACTCCACACTCCCCTCCCCCTAGCCACCCACAGTTTGTTTTCTGAGATTAAGAGCCTCTTCTGGTTTGTCTCCCACTCAATCCCATCTTGTTTAATTTTGTCCTTCCTTATCCCCCAAATACTCCACTCTGCCTCTCAAATTCCCCATATCAGTGAGATCATATGATAATTGTCTTTCGCTGATTGACTTATTTTGCTCTGCATAATACACTCTAGTTCCATCCACTTTGCTTCAAATGGCAAGACTTCATTTCCTTTGATGGCTGCATAGTATTCCAGTGTGTGTGTGTGTGTGTGTGTGTGTAAACACACACACACATATATACATATCACATCTTCTTTATCCATTCAACTGTTGATGGACATCTAGGTTCTTTCCAGAGTTTGGCTATTGTGGACATTGCTGCTATAAACATTTGGGTGTGCATACCCCTTCAGATCACTACATTTGTATCTTTAGGGTAAATACCCAGTTGTGCAATTTCTGGGTCATAGAGTAGCTCTATTTTCAACTTTTTGAGGAACGTCCATGCTGTTTTCCAGAGTGGCTGCACCAGCTTGCATTCCCACCAACAGTGCAGGAGGGTTCCCCTTTCTCTGCATCCTCTCCGACATCTGTCACTTCCTGACTTGTTAACTTTAGCCGTTCTGACTGGTGTGAGGTGTTATCTTACTGTGGTTTTGATTTGTATTTCCCTGATGCCCAGTCACGTTGAACACTTTTTCATGTGTCTGTTGGCCATCTGGATGTCTTCTTTGCAGAAATGTCTATTCGTGCCCTCTGCCCATTTCTTTTTTTTTTAATTTTTTTTATAAACACATAATATATTATTAGCCCCAGGGGTACAGGTATGTGAATCATCAGGATTACACACTTCACAGCACTCACCATAGCACATACCCTCCCCAATGTCCATAATGCCACCACCCTCTCCCTAATCTCTCCCCCAGCCACCCTCAGTTTGTTTTGTGACATTAAAAGTCTCCTATGGTTTGTCTCCCTCCTGATACCATCTTGTTTCATTTATTTTTTTCTTACCCCCAAAGCCCCCATATTGCATCTCCACTTCCTCATATCAGGGAGATCATATGATAGTTGTCTTTCTCTGATTGACTTATTTTGCTAGGCATAATACCCTCTAGTTCCATCCACATCATCATAAATGGCAAGATTTCACTTCTTTTGATGGCTTTATAGTACTACATTGTATATATATACCACATCTTCTTTATCCATTCATCTGTTGATGGACATCTAGGTTCTTTACATAGTTTGGCTATTGCGGACATTGCTGCTATAAACATTCGGGTGCACGTGTCCCTTTGGATAACTATGTTTGCATGTTTAGGGTAAATACCCAGTAGTGCAATTGCTGGCTTGTAGGGTAGCCATATTTTCAACTTTTTGAGGAACTTCCATGCTGTTTTCCAGAGTGATTGCACCAGCTGGCATTCCCACCAACAGTGTAGGAGGGTTCCCCTTTCTCTGCATCCTCGCCAGCCATCTGTCATTTCCTGACTTGTTAATTTTAGTCATTTGACTGGTGTGAGGTGGTATCTCACTGTGGTTTTGTTTTGTACTTCCCTAATGCCCAGTCACGTTGAACACTTTTTCATGTGTCTGTTGGCCATCTGGATGTCTTCTTTGCAGAAATGTCTGTTCATGTTCTCTGCCCATTTCTTGATTGGGTTATTTGTTCTTTGGGTATTGATTTTGGCAAGTTCTTTATAGATTTGGGGTACTAGCCCTTTATCTGATATGTCTTTTCTGAATATCTTCTCCCATTCTGTCAGTTGTCTTTTCATTTTGTTGACTGTTTTCTTTGCTGTGCAAAAGCTTTTGATCTTGATGAAATCCCAATAGCTCATTTTTGCCCTGGTCTCCCTTGCCTTTGGCAATGTTTCTAGAAAGAAGTTGCTGTGGCTGAGGTCGAAGAGGTTTCTGCCTGTGTTCTCCTCTATGATTCTGATGGGTTCATGTCTCACGTTGAGGTCTTTTACTCATTTCGAGTTTATCTTTGTGTATGGTTTAAGAGAATGGTGAAGTTTCACTCTTCTACATATAGCTGTCCAATTTTCCCAGCACCATTGATTGAAGAGACTGTCTTTTTTCCACTGTATATTTTTTCCTGCTTTATCAAAGATTATTTAACCATAGAGTTGAGGGTCCATAACTGGGCTCTCTACTCTGTTCCAGTGGCCTATGTGTCTGATTTTATGCCAGTACCAAGCTGTCTCGGTGATCACAGCTTTGTGGTAAATCAGGCAATGTGAAGCCCCCTGTTTTGTGTTTCTTTTTCAACATTTCCTTAGCAATTCAGGGTCTCTTCTGATTCCATACAAATTTTAGGATTGTTTGCTCCAGCTCTTTGAAAAATGCCAGTGGAATTTTGATCAGAATGGCATTGAAAGTATAGATTGCTCTAGGCACTGTAGACATTTTAACAATGTTTATTCTTCTGATCCATGAGCATGAAATGGTCTTGTATCTGTTTGAGTCTTCTTCAATTTCTTTCATGAGTGTTCTGTAGTTTCTCGAGTACAGAACCTTTACCTCTCTGGTTAGGTTTATTCCCAGGTATCTTATGGTTCTTGGTGCTATAGTAAATGGAATCGATTCTCTAATTTCCCTTTCTGTACTTTCATTGTTAGTGTATAAGAAAGCAACAGATTTCTGTACATTGACTTTGTATCCTGCCACATTACTGAATTGTTGTATGATTTGTAGTAGTTTGTGGGTGGAGTCTTTTGGGTTTTCCATATAAAGTATCATGTCACCTGTGAAGAGAGAGAGTTGGACTTCTTCATTGCCAATTTGAATACCTTTTATTTCTCTCTGTTGTCTGATTGCTGTTGCTAGGACTTCTAATACTATATTGAACAAGAGTGGTGAGAGTGGGCATCCTTGTTGTGTTCCTGATCTGAAAGGGAAGGCTGTCAGCTTTTTACCATTAAGGATGATATTCACTCTGAGTTTTTCATGGATGGATTTTATGAAGTTGTGGAATGTTCCCTCTATCCCCATACTTTGAAGTGTTTTAATCAGGAACAAATGCTAGATTTTGTCAAATGCTTTTTCCGTATCAATTTAGAGGACCATGTGGTTCTTCTCTCTTCTATTATTGATCTGCTCTATCACATTGATTGATTTGCGAATGTTGAACCACACTTGCAACCCAGGGTTAAGTCCCACCTGGTCATAGTGGACAATCTTTTTAATGTACTATTGGATCCTATTTGCTAGGATCTTGTTGAGAATCATAGCATCCATATTCATCAGGGATATTGGTCTGAAATTCTCCTTTTTGGTGAGGCCTTTGCCTGGTTTGGGAATCAGGTAATGCTGGCTTCATAAAAGGAGTTTGGAAATTTTCTTTTGCTTCAATTATTTGAAACAGCTTCAGGAGAATAGGTATTATTTCTTCTTTGAAAGTTTGGTAGAAATCCCCAGGGAATCTGTCAGGTCCCGGGCTCTTGTTTATTGGGGGGTTTTTAATCACTGTTTCAATCTCATTACTAGATATCAAGTCTATTCAGGTCATCAGTTTCTTCCTGATTCAGTTTTGGAAGTTTATAGTTTTCCAGGAATGCATCCATTTCATCTAGGCTTCTTAATTTATTGGCATGTAACTGTTGATAATAATTTCTGATGATTGTTTCTATTTCCTGAGTGTTAGTTGTGATCTTTCCCTTTTCATTGATATTTATTAATTTCGGCCTTCTCTCTTTTCTTTTGGATTAGTTTGGCCAATGGTTTATCGATCTTATTAATTCTTTCAAAAAGCAGCTTCTAGTTTCATTGATGAGTTCCACTGTATTTGTAGTTTCTATCTATTGATCTCTGCTCTAATCTTGATGATTTCCCTCCTTGTGTGTGGAGTTGGCTTAATTTGGTGTTGATTCTCCAGTTATTTAAGATGTACAGACAGCTGGTGTATTCTGGATTTTTCCATTTGGTTGAGGGAGGCTTGGATGGCTATGTATCTTCCCCTTAGGACCGCCTTTGCTGTTTCCCATAGGTTTTGGACTGAAGTGTCTTCATTCTCATTGGTTTCCGTGAATTGTTTAAGTTCCCCTTTGATTTCCTGGTTGATCCAAGCATTCTTAAGCAAGGTGGTCTTTAGCTTCCAGGTGTTTGAATTCCTTTCAAACTTTTCCTTGTGGTTGAGCTCCAGTTTCAAGGCATTGTAATCTGAGAATATGCAGGGAATAATCTCAATCTTTTGGTATCATTAAACTCTGATTTGTAACCCTGTATGTGGTCTATTCTGGAGAAGGTTCCATGTGCACTCGAGAAGAATGAGTATTCTGTTGTTTCAGGGTGGAATGTTCTGTATACATCTATGAGGTCCATCTTGTCCAATGTGTCACTCAATGCTCTTGTTTCTTTATTGATTTTCTGCTTGGATGATCTGTCTGCTACTGAGAGTGGAGTGTTAAGATCCCCCACTACTAATATATTCATATCAAATATGTCTCTTTATCCTGATTAATAGTTTTCTTAGGTAATTGGTGCTCCCATATTGGGGGCATACATATTTACAATTGTTAGATCTTTTTGGTGGATAGACCCTTTAAGAATTATGTAGTGTCCTTCTGTATCTCTGTTTACAGTCTTTAGTTTAAAATCTAATTTATCTGATATGAGAATGCCTACCCCAGCCTTCTATTGAGGCCCATTGGCATGAAAAATTCTTCTCCACCCCTTCACTTTCAGTCTGGTTGTATCCTTAGGTTCAAAATGGATCTCCTGGAGACAACATATGGATGCGTCCTATTGTTTTAGCCAATCTGCATGCCCATGCCATTTTATGGGCATGTTTAGGCCATTCATGTGGAGAGTGATTATTGAGAGATATGTTTTTTTTGACATCGTGTTACCTGTGAAGTCTTTGTTTCTATAGATTGTGTCCATAAATTTCTGTTCAATGATATTCTTGGGATTTTTCCTCTTTTATAGAACCCTCCTTAATATTTCTTGTAGTGCCGATTTGGTGGTCACATTCTCTTTTAAAGCTTGCCGGTCTTGGAAGCTCTTTATCTCTCCATCCATTTTGAATGTCATTCTTGCTGGATAAAGTAGTCTTGGCTGCATGTTCTTCTCATTCAGTGCCCTGAATACATCTTGCCAGCCTTTTCTGGCTTGCCAGGTTTCTGTGGACAGGTCTGATGTTATTCTGATAGTGATGCCACAACTTTGGGTTTCTTTTTCAACATTCCTCTGGGTATTCATGATCATTTCTGGTTACATATAAATTTTAGGATTATTTGTTCTTTTTCTTAGAAAAAAATTTGATAGTTTTTGATAGGGTTTGCATTAAATGTGTAGATTGCTTTAGATGGCATACACATTTTCACAATATTTTTTCTTCCAATTCATGAGCATGGAATGTTTTTCCATTTCTTTGTGTCTTCTGCAATTTCTTTCATGAGTACTTTATAGTTTTCTGAGTAGAGATTCTTTGCCTCTTTGGTTAGGTTTATTCCTAGGTATCTATGGCTTTGGGTGCAATTGTAAATGGGATCACCTCCATAATTTCTCTTTCTTCTGTCTTGTTGTTGGTGTATAGAAATGCAACTGATTTCTGTGAGTTGATTTTATATCCAGACACTTTACTGAATTCCTGTATGAGTTCTAGTAGTTTTGGAGTGCAGTCTTTTGGGTTTGCCACAGAAAGTATCATATCATCTCCAAAGAGTGAGAGTTTTACTTCTTCTTTATGCCTTTTCTTTCTCTTTGTGGTCTGACTGCTGACACCAGGACTTCTAGTACTGTGTTGACTAGCAGTGGTGATAGTGGATACCCCTGCCGTCTTCCTGACCTTAGGGCAAAAGCTCTCAGTTTTTCCCCATTTCGAATGATATTCACTATTGGATTTCATAAATGGCTTTGATGATATTGAGGTATGTACACTCTATCCCTACACTGTGAAATGTTTTGACTAAGAAAGGATGCTGTACTTTGTCAAATGCTTTTCAAGCATCTACTGAGAGTATCGTGTGGTTCTTGTTCTTTCTTTTCTTAATGTATTGTATCATATTGATTAATTTGCAGATGTTGAACCAAACTTGCATCCCAGGAATAAATCCCCCTTGGTCATGGTGAATAATCCATTTCATGTACTGTCAGATCCTATTGGCTAGCATTTTGCACCTGTGTACATCAAAGATATTGGTGTGTAATTATCCTTTTTTAAAAAAAAATATTTTCAGCGTAACAGTGTTCATTGTTTTTGCACCACACCCAGTGCTCCATGCAATATGTGCCCTCCTTAATACCCACCACCTGTCTCCCCCAACCTCCCACCCCCCCGCCCCTTCAAAACCCTCAGGTTGTTTTTCTGAGTCCATGGTCTCTCATGGTTCACCTCCCCTTCCAATTTCCCTCAACTCCCTTCTCCTCTCCATCTCCCCATGTCCTCCCATGTTATTTCTTATGCTCCACAAATGAGTGAAACCATATGATAATTGACTCTCTCTGCTTGACTTATTTCATTCAGCGTAATCTCTTCCAGTCCTGTCCATGTTGCTACAAAAGTTGGGTATTCATTCTTTCTGATGGAGGCATAATACTCCATAGTGTATATGGACCACATCTTTCTTATCCATTCATCCGTTGAAGGGCATCTTGTTTCTTTCCACAGTTTGGTGACCATGGCCATTGCTGCTATAAACATTGGGGTACAGAGGGCCTTTCTTTTCACTACATCTGTAACTTTGGGGTAAATACCCAGTAGTGCAATTGCAGTGTCATTAGGGAAGCTCTATTTTTAATTTCTTCAGGAACTCCATACTGTTCTCCAAAGAGGCTGCACCAACTTGTATTACCACCAACAGTGTAAGAGGGTTCCCCTTTCTTCACATCGTCTCCAACACACATTGTTTCCTGTCTTGCTAATTCTGCTTTTTGAAGGAGATTTTGCTTTTGGGATCAAGATCATGCTGGCCTCATAAGTTTGGAAGTTCTCCTTTCGTTTCTAGTGTTTGGAACAGTTTGGGGAGAATAGCTACTAATTCTTTTTTGAATCTTTTGTAGCATTCCCCTGGGAAGCTGTCTGGCCCTGGGCTCTTGTTTGTGAGGAGATTTTGCTGACTTTTTCAATGTCTTTACTGGCTATGGGTCTGTTCAGGTTTTCTATTTTTATTTTTTCCTGGTTCAGTTTGGGTCGTTTATACATCTCTAGGAATGCATCCATTTCTTCCAGATTGTCAAATGTGCTGGCATATAGTTGCTCATAATATGTTCTTATACTTATTTGCATTTCTTTGGTGTTGGTTATGATCTCTCCTCTTTCATTCATGATTTTATTGATTTGGGTCCTTTCTCTTTTCTTTTTGGTAAGTCTGGCCAGGGGTTCCTCAATCTTATTAATTCTTTCAAAGAACCACCTCCTAGTTTTATGGATTTGTTCTACTGTTCTTTTGGTTTCTATTTCACCGATTTCTGCTCTGATCTTTAGGATTTTTCTTCTCCTGCTGGGTTTAGGCTTTCTTTGCTGTTCTTTCTCCAGCTCATTTAGGTGTAGGGTTAGGCTGTGTACTTGAGACCTTTCTTGTTTCTTGAGAAAGGTTTGTATCACTATATATTTTCCTTTCAGGACCATGTTTGCTGTGTCCCAAAGATTTTTACTAGTTGTGCTTTCATTTCATTTGTTTCCATGATTTTTTTCAATTCTTCTTTAATTTCCTGGTTGACCCATTCATTCTTTAGTAGGATGCTCTTTAGCCTCCATGTATTTGAGTTCTTTCCAACATTCCTCTTATGATGGTGTTCTAGCTTCAGAGCATTCTGGTCTGAAAATATGCAGGGAATGATCCCAGTCTTTTGGTACCGGTTGAGACGTGATTTGTGACCTGGGATGTGATCTATTCTGGAGAATGTTCCATGTGCACTGGAGAAGAGTGTGTATTCTGTTGCTTTGGGATGGAATGTTCTAATTATATCTGTGATATCCATCTGGTCCAGTGTCATTTAAGGCCTTTTTCCTTGTTGGTCTTTTGTTTGGATGATCTGTTCATTTCCATGAGGGGGGCATGTTAAGGTCCCCTACTATTATTGTATTATTGTCGATGTGTTTCTTTGATTTTGTCATTAATTAGTTTATATAGTTGGCTGCTCCTATGTTAGGGACATAGATATTTAAAATTGTTAGATCTTGTTGAACAGACCCTTGATATATGATATAGTGTCCTTCCTCATCTCTTATTAGTCTTTGGCTTAAAATCTAATTAATCTGATATAAGGATTGCCACTCCAGCTTTTTTTTTATGTCTATTAGCATTGTTTTCCACCTCCTCATTTTATTTATTTTCTTTTTATTTCTTTTCAGTGTGATAGTATTCATTGTTTTTGCACCACACCCAGTGCTTCATGCAATATGTGCCCTCTCTAATACCCACCACCTGGTTCCCCCAACCTCCCATCCCCCCACCCCTTCAAAACCCTCACGTTGTTTTTCTGAGTCCATAGTCTCTTATGGTTCACCTCACCTTCCAATTTCTCTCAACTCCCCTCTCCTCTCCATCTCCCCTTGTCCTACATGCTATTTGTTATGCTCCACAAATAAGTGAAACCATATGATCATTGACTCTCTCTGCTTGACTTATTTCACTTAGCATAATCTCTTCTAGTCCTGTCCATGTTGCTACAAAAGTTGGGTGTCTTTGGGTCTAAAATGTGGTTCTGCAGACAGCATATTGATGAGCTTTGGTTTCTTATCTAATCTGATACCCTTTGTCTTTTGATTGGGGCATTTAGCCCATTTGCATTCAGGGGAACTATTGAAAGAAAGGAATTGAGTGTCATTGTATTGCCTGTAAGGTGACTGTTACTGTACATTGTCTCTGTTCCTTTCTGATCTATGACATTTAGGCTCTCTCTTTGCATAGGGGATCCCTTTCAATATTTCTTGTAGGGCTGGTTTGGTGTTTGCAAATTCTTTTAGCTTTTGTTTTTCCTGGAAGTTTTTTTTTTTTTTTTTTAATCTCTCCTATTTTCAATGGTAGCCTAGGTGGATATAGTATTCTTGGTTGCATATTTTTCTCCTTTAGTGCTCTGAATATATCATGTCAGTCCTTTCTGACCTGCCAGGTCTCTGTGGATAAGTCTGCTTTCAATTTAGTATTTCTACCATTGTATGCTATTGACTTCTTGTTCTGAGCTGCTATCAGGATTTTCTCTTTGTCACTAAGACTTGTAGGTTTTACTATTAGATGATGGGGTGTGGACCTATTTTACTGATTTTGAGAGGGGCTCTCTGTGCCTCCTGGATTTTGATGCTTGTTCCCTTTGCCATATTAGTGAAATTCTCTACTATAATTTGCTCCAATATACCTCTGCCCTGCTCTCTCTTTTTTCTTCTTCTGTGATCCCAGTTATTCTAACATTGTTTCAGCTTATGGTATTACTTATCTCTTGAATTATCTCCTCATGGTCCAGTAGTTGTTTGTCTCTCTTTTGCTCAACTTCTTAATTCTTTGTCATTTGGTCTTCTATATCACTAATTCTCTCTTCTGCCTCATTTATCCTAGCAGAAAGAACCTCCATTTTTTATTGCAGCTCATTACTCACTTTTTAAAATTTCAACTTCATTAGATTTTAGTTATTTTCTTTTTCCAGAAAGGGATTCTCTAATATCTTTTATTCTAATATCTTTATTAGATATTTTCTTATATTTTAGTCTAACATATTTATTTCTCTAATATCTTCCATGCCTTTTTTGAGCCCAGTTAACACCTTGAGAACCATCATTCTGAACTCTAGTTCTGACAATTGCCAATGTCCATATTGATTAGGTCCCCAGCCACCAGTATAACACCCACCGACCCACACACACACACACACACACACACACACATTTGGCTAGTGAATAGAACAGAGCCACCCATTTGATTTTGGGTGTATTTTGTCTCTTAGGAGAAACTACCTCCCAAAATTATAAAGAAAGAAAAACTTATATATATATATATATATATATATATACAAAAATAAGGTTAAACATGATGAAAGGATGGAATATGAGTGTAATGATGAAAATTTTAAAGAAATTCTTAAAAAGGAATTGATAAGTTGGTTGGAAATAGGAAAATAAAAAAAAAAAAAAAAAGAGGAGGGAACACGTTCTGGCTGGCAACCAGGACAAAGCCATGTGCTAGATTTGGGTATATTTTAATCAACTTGAAGAAATTGTATCGCAAAATTTTTTTAGAAAAAAAACCCTATATGTATACAAGAAATTAGGTTAAATACAATGAAGGGATAAAATATGACTCTAACAATGAAGGTGTAAAAAGATTTTTATAAAAGAAATCTATTGTGAAGTTAAACTAGTTAAAAAACACTAAAAGAGGAAAGAACAAAAGTTAAAAAATAGAGTAAGAAAAAAAGAAAATTAAAAAATAATTAATTTAACTTTGCAAGACTAAAGGATCATGGGGGAAAAGTCATGAATTCTATGCATTCCTTTCCCCTAGCTCTGGAGTTCAACTGTCCTCCTTAATCAGTGAGCTTGGTCTTCGGTGGTGTTCTTGCTGATCTGTGGGAAGGGCCTGTTGCAATGATTCTCAGTTGTCTTTGTCTGAGGTAGAATTGCACCAACCTTGCTTGGGGGTGGACCAAGTAATCTACTCGGTTTGTTCTCGGGAGTTTTGTTCCCTGAGTGCTTTCCATAGAGCTTTGGAGGATGAGAGTGAAAATGGTGGCCTCTCAATCTCTGGTCCGGAAGAGCCAAGAGATCAGGGCCCCATGCTCAGTGCACCCTCAGAGAAAACCAGCCAATCACTCCCGTCTCCCTGGTATGAAAATTGACTCTCTCTGACTTATATCATTCAGCATAATCTCCTCCAGTCCTGTCCATGTTGATACAAAAAATGGGTATTCATCCTTTCTGATGGAGGCATAATATTCCATTGTATATATGGATCATATCTTCTTTATCCATTCATCTGTTGAAGAACGTCTTGGCTATTTCCATAGTGGGGCAACTGTGGCCATTGCTGCTATGAATGTTGGGGTACATATGGCCCTTCTTTTCCCTACATCTATATCTTTGGGGGTAAATACCAAGTATTACTTTTGAATTCTTTCAACCTCCATAGGCTCTGTAGTGATCCTCTTGTGTCTGATATTAATGTACATTTTCTCTTTTTCTTTCATTTTTCTCCAGGCTAGAGTTCATCCTTTTCACTGATATTTACAAGAAACGAGCTTATATCTTGGTTTTGTGGATTTGGTCTGAGAATTTCCCGTGTTCCATTTCATTGGTATCTGCAATAATATTATTTTTTTCTCTTGCTTGTTTTATATGACACTATTCTCTTGCCTTGTTTTCTAAGAAGGAAGCCTAGTCACTTTATGTCTTTCTGATTTTCCAACACACATCTTTCAGTACTATCAATTCTCCCAAGCCCTACCTCTTCATAAATGTTTGTCAAGATATAGTTACATCTCATTTAGCTCAAAATATTTTAACGTTTCCCTTGAAACAATTTCTTTGACCATTGTGTTATTGAGAAATATATTTTTAAATCTCCAGCTCTTTAGGGATTCTCCAAGATTTCCTCCTATTGTTGCTCTCTAGTTTAATTTCATAGAGGTCTGAGAGCAACTATTGTATGGCTCCTGCTCTTTTAAATGTGTTGGGGTGTGTTTCACAGCCCAGAATGTGGTCTCTTTTGCTGAATGTTCCATGTGAGCTTGAGAAAATGGTGTGTTCTACTAAAGTCTCTGCTCCTGTGCTCCAGGAAAGCTTTATTCCCTGTGTTCCCTTTTCTGTCTCCTGAGAGCCATGGTTTGCCCTGTGTCTTCCCCTCTCCTATGGATCCCAGAGGAGTGGTTGATTTTTCAGTGTCTTCAGCCTTTCTTTTGTCCTTGGGAAGAAGAGCTGATTTCCATGCTTCTTGCACATGGAAGCCTCTCCTTTTGCGTTCATGTGCCTTCAATCTCCCTTCTCCTGGCATGTGTCTTGAGTTAAATATATGTGGGCACATGGTGCTTTCATTCATAGAACTAGTTTTCCAAAACAGCTAAGAAGAATGTGTCTAGATGTAAGCTTCTGTACTAAAACACATTTCCTTTACATCTTTTCATCGTTATCCCAAATTATAAGTGTACAAAAATATCAGCAACATGCTTTCTCTCAACCTGTTGCCCACCCCAGAGGTGTAGACTGGTGAAAAGAGAAAAAAAATAGATATATACCCATTGAGTATCCAGCCTTTCACACACAATGATAGACAAAGAAATCCATTGACAGAGATGGATCAAAAAGCAAGTCCATAGGGAGTTGATACCATAACAAAAAAATGAAAGGTAAATTTTTGAGATGAAAAGAGAAATAAAAAAATTATGTATATAGATCATTGCATACTTTTGCATATAGAGCACCAGCTTTAAAAAAGAACAAGTTTCTATGGATGTTGTTTTGATGTAATGCGCAAATCTGGTCCCGTGAAAGACCTAGAGCTCTTTTCAAAGGTGAGGTTAACATCATTTGCATGACTTGGAAACAGGTCTTAGTTTGACATGCCTACTTGAGAAGGAACAAATCACACGAGATGATTCGTTTCACACATTTTGGAACACCCATATGTTATGTAGGCAATCCTCTCTCCCTAGAAAACTGGTGTTCATTGTGTTTTACCAGATAGCTGTTGGGTCAGGCAACTAACACATTCTGGAAGCATGATGCACATTATTTTGGGAAATACCCACTTGGTGTATACTCAGGCAGTATACTCAACCAAAAGATTTCTGAGACCTTTGTCTGACTCCTTCAACACCGGGTCGGTTTAAGATAAAGTGGTCATGTTTAGACAGAGCAGCTGTAAGTCATGGAAAAAGCACTGCCCTGGGAGTTTGGATGCCAGGGTTTGAATGTAGCTCTGAGTTTTGTGAAGTTATAGGATCTCAGACAAGGCATCTCACCTCTAAGTAACCTTTCTGATCATTTACACGGCATGCTTTACTTATATGAACCATTCAACCCTCACCACCAATTTAGTGGTTTCCTTGCTAATGGCACTCTTCAGATGGAGAAACTGAGGCACAGAGATGAATATGCCCAGGCACACAAGCTCTTAAGTGTAAATGCCAAAATGTGAACCCCTATGCTGATCCTCTGAGATACAGAATTGCACTTACCACACTGACAAGGGTAGCTCTGAGCCATGGGTTCAGTAGAAACAATGGAAGGTCTTTCCAAGGTCTGTATAGATTTCTGAACTGCTTGAGTCTACAGAAATCCCAAACACTGTCTATCCTCATAAGGTGACCTCAGTGGTCCCATGGAGGACCAATGTCGGCATAGCCATTAGTGTGACAAGCACAGAAAAGGTCTAAACTGTCTGGCCATCTCACAGATTTTGAGATTGGGAGGCATAACATTGAGAAACCTGGTAAGTCGATCTCAGTGTTGGGTCACCTCTCAGCAGCCAGCCCCAAACAAAAATGGGGAGAAAGTTAGTACTCATTGACTGCTGAGCCCCAGAAAGCCTCAGATACTGGAAAGTACACAGCAAGCAACAAGCACAAACAAGAACTCAAAGTCACCTTTGGCTATGAACCTAGGCTCCACTCTTTTTCTTTCTTGCAACTCTCATACAGAGTTGGGTTAGATAGAGAACATTGGAAGGAACCCAGGCCTCCCATTGTAAAGAATCATCCCATGAGTGAATGACTACTGCTCACTTGGAGAGCCACCCAACTCAGTGAATACAGAGATGAGACACAGACTGGATGAAAAGATACCATGAGATTAATGATGGTTACTTGTATTAATTTCATGTTTTGAAATTTTTGGACACTCTTCTCTCTTTAGGGTTTCTTTATTTTCCTTTATTGTTTTTTAATGGAGGCCAAGTTGACATACAATGTCCCCTTAGCTTCAGGTGTAACTTTGTCTTCAATGGCAAAGCCAAGACTCTGTTTCTCCCTTCTTTTCTACTCTTCTGCCTTGCATTTCCTTCCATGAAGAAGGGTGGCTCACCAAGAGCCACCTGCATGCTTGTTTTAAAAGTTTAAATTCAGATTAGGTAACAGATACTGTAGTATTGGTTTCAGAGGTAGAATTGAGTGATTCGTGTGTTCCGTCATGTACCCTCCTTCAGAGACAGAGACAGAGAGAAGTAATAAAGACACACAGAGAGAGATGATAGAGAGTTAAATGTGTTTCTCCAGGAGATACTGTCAGACAGAAACCACATGATATCAACCTTCTAAAAAAATATTATCACATGGCACACTTTAAAACTTACTGCTGTGGGTGGCCCAACATTGGCATTTCAGTCCATGCTTGGTACCCAACTGGCGCCATACACTCTAGGCTCACGTCCATATCAACTAACACGCCCCGGGTTACTCTTGAGCAATACCACCAACATGCTGATGGGTACTCTGTGTCCTAGATCTCTCAGAGGACTTCCTAGGAACAGCTCTGGGTGATAACATCATTACCAAAGATCTATCCATTGTGACAGTGAGCTTGATGTTCTTTGTCCGAGGAACAAATGTTGCTTTCTTGTTTTCTTTCCAATCAAATACAGATGACAATGGGACAATGTACATTTCAGTTGAGATATATATATATCTCCTATGATTTCCCTATTGTAGAGAGTGCTGAGTGGTGCCCTCTTTTGAACCGCTAGCTGATGAGAGAGGACATTTACTATTGGTAACACCAAACCTGGTTAGAAATGCTGTGGTAGGATCCTTTCCCTCAGCAACAGTTTCTCCTGTTTGGATGAAGAATTTTGTAGTTGCCATCCTGAGTGAATGGGGCAGACACATCCCCCAGGAAAAACAACTTCCTACAGGCATCCAGGTCATGTACTTGGGGTCTTGGGCTCAACCACTGTGTTCCATATGGTTTCCTAAAGTCATCCAGAGAACTAAAGATCAGTGCAGACAGACAAGTGTACAGCATGACCTGAGCCCCATGGTGTCCTCTTATTTATACCTGCAACCCCCAGAAATGTCGGGAGCAAAGGGAAAGTGGCATGTTATCTGGAATCAGTCTCTTCCTGGGAAAAACTTCTAGCTGGTAAGGCAGGTGGGGCCCCCTTGGAATCTTCAGTCTGGAGAGCCTCACCAGTTGGGGGTTCCTGGTAGGACTATTGGAGGTTTGCAAGACAGGCATATTTCCCAGGTGGCAAAGTATGCTCTTGTGTCTGCAAGACTAGGAAGCCAATGTATTCCGTGTGTGTGATAGGAGTTTGTGTGCATGAGACTTGGGGTTAGGGTGTCTTTTGTGGCTCTATGTAGTGTGATTGTGAGTGGGTGCTTTTGTGTGGGAGACAGGAAGAGATAAAGACAGATACAGTCACAGAGACAGAGACAGAGAGGAAGAGGGAGAGAGTGAAAGAGCAGGAGAGACAGTGTATATTTCTGCAGATCAATCCCACTGCCACTGGCTAATGTCAACCTTCTCAGAGAAAAGAAAAAAACCTCATCACGGCACACGTTCTAGCCCTATGACCGTGGGAGGCCCCACAGGTTCATTTCAGCCCCTGCCAGCCAACCAAATGACCCCAATGATCTAACACCATTTATATAAAGCAATCCTCTCCAAGCTATTCATTCTTTTTTTTAAAGGATTTTATTAACCTGAGAGAGAGAGAAAGAGAGAACACAGTCAGTTGGGAGGGGCAGAGGGTGAGAGAAAAACAGACTCTCGCTGAGCACGGAGGCCCCACGTGTGACTCAATTTCAGGACCCTGAGATCATGACCTGAGTGGAAGGCCGATGCTGAAAGGACTGAGCCCTCCAGGAGCCCCTCCCCGAATTATTCTTGAGCAGCACCACCAATGTACTGACAAGTATGTTCTTGATGTCCTTCTAGACATCCCCAAAAAAAGCTCGATCTGGGCAAGGTTTCGTCAGAATATCAAAGACAAAGACGACCAATGTGTTGCCAAGGTGAGCTTGCCTGTCCTTGCCCAAGGAACAAGTGTTGCTTTCTCGGTTTCTTTAATCAAATTCAGTTGAAAAGCATATAACATACTATATGTTGGTAAATTGAAAATAATAAAACATCGGCTAAATAAATAAATGGCTTGTATATGGAAATAAAATGTTTAAACTGTATGAGTGTTTGTGTGTATGTGTATATACACACATATATACATACACACATACACATACACACACATTTGAGAGGACACATATATAATTTCTCTTTTGGGGAGTGTGCTGAGTGGTTGTCTCTTGCCAACCATCATCTGATTTGAGAGGACATTTACTATTGGCAACACCAAACCTGGTTATAATCGCTGTGATAGGATCCTTTCCCTCAGCAACAGTTTCTCCTGCTTGAATGAAGAATTTTATAGTCACCTGGGTGGACTGGGCAGACACATCCCCCAGGAAAAACAACTTCCTATAGGCATCCTGTTTGCTTACCATGGGAGCCAAGCACTGGGTTCCCTCTGGTTTCCTATTGTCACTGACATAACTAAAGATTAGCAGACAGACAGTATACAACATGACCCGAGGCTCATTGTGCCCTCTTTTCTGTACCTGCAGGTGCCACCCAGATTGAGCAAAACAGGTATGTATTCTGGAATACGTCTCTTGTTATCTTTAGTCAGGGGCATCATCAGATCCTGGGTTCCCATTGGAATGGGGATCAGAGGTGTGTTGAAACAATGGGTTTTCCACATGGAGAACCATGGTCATGTCTTTGTGGCTGTGTAGCATTCACGTAGTGAGTTTGTGTGTATGGAGGTGGAGTGTGTCTCTGTGTGAACTGACGAGGTGTGATTGTGAGTGGGCATGTGGTTTTGTGTGTCTCTCTGTGTGTGTATATTTCCAAGAAATTATGTATCCCTAAATAGCACAGTTGTTGATGTGAACTTTGCCATTTAGGAAAAGAAAAAGCAAATCCTGTCCCCTGGCCTAATGGGGGCATATGTATGTCAGAACTTACGGCATTGTACGACTTAAATATGTGTGTAGTCTATCATATACCAAATAGACCTGGTTTCATCTGAAAAATCCCATTACCACACAGAAAAATGTTCCCAGGGTCCTGAGAGGAAAAAGCATTTTCAGAATTCCCCTGAGTCTGTCAGGAATGACTTCAGTTAATGATGGGTCTCACCTCTGAGCAGACAGTGGGATCGATCATGACTAAAGAGAAGGACTCCTGTGGTGTTCAGTTGGCCTCAGAGAAAAGGGAGGCTGGAGGGGGTGCTGAATGACAGCGGGGTCCTAGTGCCTGTGTTTGGGGAGCCTGGCACTGAGATGAGGCTCTTTAACCCAAAATCTCATGCACCATTTCCCACCTCTCCATTTCTAGGGGAAGACCCTACATTTTTTTGTAAAATTTTTTATTTATTTTCAGCGTAACAATATTCATTGTTTTTGCTCCACACCCAGTGCTCCATGCAATCCGTGCCCTCTCCAATACCCACCACCTGGTTCCCCCAACCTCCCACCCCCCGCCCCTTCCAAACATTCAGATTGTTTTTCAGAGTCCATAGTCTCTATGGTTCACCTCCCCTTTCAATTTTCCTCAACTCCCTTCTCCTCTCCATCTCCCCATGTCCTCCATGTTACTTCTTATGCTCCACAAATAAGTGAAACCATATGATAACTGACTTTCTCTGCTTGACTTATTTTATTCAGCATAATTTCTTCCAGTCCTGTCCATATTGCTACAAAAGTTTGGTATTCATCCTTTCTGATGGAGGCATAATACTCCATAGTGTATATGGACCACATCTTCCTATCCATTCATCTGTTGAAGGGCATCTTGGTTCTTTCCACAGTTTGGCGACCGTGGCCATTGCTGCTATAAACATTGGGGCACAGATGGCCCTTCTTTTCACTACATCTGTATCTTTATGGTAAATACCCAGTAATGCAATTGCAGAAGACCCACACATTTCTACACGGAGTTTGGAATCAAAAATACTTTTACACCTTGTTCCTGATCCTCCTACTGTGGGGTGCTTGCCAGTCATGAGACTACAGTGATCCCAGGGTCCTTGCTCTCTCACATACTTTAAGGTAAAGGGATTTTTCTCCCCATGGATTCTTTGCTTCTGCCCCTCCTCTGTTCCCACACCTTTCTGATGAAAGGAGCCTGAGAAAGAATATTCTTCCTCTTAGTGGGAGAGCTGGGGCAGGTGGTCCCAAGGGCAGATGGTTACCACACCCTGTTCTGAAGGGAATCTGAGAAGTGGGAGCCTGCAGGTTCTAGAAATCCTTTGTCTCTAGATCATGGTCACTTGGTAGTGTGAAAGAGAATGCCTGCTGGGTGCAACCCAATAGAGAAGTGAGAGCAGCAGTTAGGCTCTAAGGAATCCTGGCTCCATCAGATCCTTCTGCATTGAAGGGTGAGGGCATGATCCAGGGGCTTGGACTAGAGCTTTAGAGGGAAGAGGTAGAGGGGATGGTGTGGGGGGGGGGCAGACGGACAGCACGAAGGACAGCCAGGCCATGTGAGAGAGGGAGGGCATGCCAAGATTGCAAGGTTAGGTGAATCAGTACAGGATCACTGCCTGGGCCCAGCCTTGCCCACCCTGAGGATGCCACTCGGGCTCCTCCTGAGCAGGGACGAGGCAGGTCACACTGTCACGGCTGGTGTGAGCACTGTATGGACGTCTTCCTAAATCCCCAGGGAAGGGGCTTGCTTCTCGTTCCATCCTCTTCTCCGGCCACCTGTGCAACAAACCAGGCTCTTTCCATCATGGAAATTAGGGAGAGCCAGAGAATGCAGTCAGGTCTCCTGTTCCCCCACTTTAGACACATCAGTGGGGATGAAACCAGGACCAGGCCAGACACACAGAGGCTCACAGCCTGAACCACCCAGGGCTAGGAGGGGCGAGTTTTTACTTTTCACCTGCTTTTGGAAGTCACTTGACAACCAGTCCTTGTCTACACGCAGTTGGCCAAGGGTTATCTGGCCTGCAGACATATTTATGCTGAAGAGATCTCATACCATGTGGCTATGGCAGCTGTAGAACATTCTAGGTGCACATGAGGTGAGAGCGGCACAGACTCCAGGCATGGTGAACTTAGCAAAGTCATGGGAGCTGATCCCACGGTTGGGGTGCTTCTTGCTCCTCCCTTTTATGGCCCAGAAGACATCAGTTTGATGGTTTCTCTAAAATGATCTGAGAGTTCACACACCCAAACTCTGTGTCCTTCCACTCATGGGGACAGGAGCCCTGCACCTGGTAGCCACTGCAAGGACACGAGCAGCATCTCCCTCATTCCTTCTCCCCCAAATGGTTAGCTCTGAGCAGCCTCTCTTGATACAGTCTGGATTAAGGTCTAGTTCAGGGGCAGAAATTTCCCTCTTCAGCTTGTCGTGGTCTATGTTCACCCACATTATGCTAACTGCATGCCCAGGCTCTAGTATGGACCAGGAAGAGAAGGATGGGCTCCTGAGGACAGTGAAGTGTCCCTGCCCCTAGCAAGACATGTCTGCTCACGTGTGAGTTAATTCCAGGAAACAAAGCTAAACAGTCCCATCCTTCATCACATCAGCTAAATTACAGGTGCCCCATAATGCATGTTTACAACACAGAACATTTTCATCCTCACAGACAGCTCCCCTGGGCACCTGTTCTGAGCCTGGCAGAGGGGCTGCTCATGGACCCCATCTAACCCAGACTGTTTCCACTACAGTTGGGATCACAGGTTGATCCATGCATGGGTGAGAGCTATTGTAATCCCATGGAGACAGGGAAGTGCCATGTGAAGGGGCATCCTTCCTCTCCCTGAGGGTTAGCAGCTGTGCTCAAGGTCTGTTGAAGGGCTCTGACTCCAGGGAGCCCAGGGCAGGTCTGAGGATCTAGGAGGAAGAACAGGTGATGGCAGGTGAGCCAGCCTGACCTCTGCTGGAGCAGTAGGTGCAAGGGAGACCCTCTCTCTAACAACCTGCTGCTCATGCTTGTGTCTCTATAGAATGGAGCCTGGATACGATATACGAGGTCAGCTCAGAGGAAGAAGACCCTCCAGGTAAGGGAAGTACACTCAGGTAGGAACTAAGGGGAGAGGGTTCCTGGGAATAGGCAGGTTACAGCAGCTACTTTGTAGACTGAGAGTGGGAGGTAGGAAATCAAAAAGATGAAGTATATGTATTAGAGGATTTCTTTCTGTTTTTCAGCCATGGAGAGATTTTATTTTTTTACGGAGAGTGAAGGATTGGTGGGGAGGGGCCATGGGAGAGGGAGATGACGACTCCAGGCTGAGCCAGGAACCTAATGCAGGCCTGCTCCCAGGGATCAGAAACCCAGCAGAATGCAGACATTGAAATGACTGAGCCACCCAGATTCAGTCTCTGTTTTGTTCCTTTCCTGTAATGGTAGGTTCTTTTGAAATAATAGTAAGAAGTAGTCTGCCTCTGGGCCTTGAAGGTGCTCTGTTTGTAATCCTCTTTTCTTATTTTATATTTAAGATTCTCTTTCCTAAGGAGCTGTGAGGTTGCATTCCTCAATGCAAAACAGGAGAGCCTTTGGATATAGTCGTAGACTGGTTGGAATTCCAGAGGCATATGTGAAGGCTGCTGAGCTGGTCGCACACCCTGGCGCTCAAGGGTCCCACTGAGCTGTTTCCTGGATGACCAGGCCCAGGACAGAGGCTCTAGAAGTGGGACCATGGTCTCTGCTCCTGTCTGATCCCACTACTCCAGCCGCACAGCGATGGACCTGCTCCCCACATCATGGTCACAGACCATCCTTGGACCTTCCCTCAACCTGCTCGGGGCCTCCTCCATTCCTGCCAGGGCTTGGGGGCTTGGCATGATTGCTGTCAAGTGCTGGGGTTTATATAGCTGTGCTCACTGTGGAACCCTGTCCCCACACTGAC
The DNA here is from genome assembly GCF_964662115.1 of Mustela nivalis. Lineage (NCBI taxonomy): Eukaryota > Metazoa > Chordata > Mammalia > Carnivora > Mustelidae > Mustela > Mustela nivalis. The sequence goes on along the minus strand of NW_028135733.1, from coordinate 192,834 downwards.
AGCCTAGGGGAATTTGGACACGTCATTTGATCTCTCCTGTCACATTCATCTCTTCTCTAGGCTAGGACACTTAATGGCTGTAGTAACACTCAAGTATGATTCCAGTGTCTATGATCAGCCCAGGCATAGGGTAGTACCTTTATTGCTCAGTTTCCTGTCACACTCATGCCTAGCACAACCCAGGCCCATGGAAACCATCTCCATGGTGGCTGGTTTGGCTCACGGGTCAACTGAGGGACTAGGGAGGATGGCAGTAAACCCATCATCATTGCTCCACTGTTGCCATTTCACAGAACAATCAGGTTGTTGGAGGTGAGAGGAGAAGGGAAAGAAGAAATTCATGATTCGGGGAAGGATGAGGGAGCATAGCAGGAGGGAGCAGAGGAAGGCATGAAATCATGGGGACAGGAAGTCATGGGCAACACCTTGGCTGCCTCTTTAAAGAATGGGATGACAGGCATTGGTTGCAGGTCCCAGTTATGAAATGTAAGAGCTGGAAAAGGCCCAGAGACCCTGGACACCTTCGTTATCAGTGGGTTAAAGGGATCATGGTTCTGGAGCTGGTGAGGTGGGGGGACTGTAGCGCTGAGGATAGAAATTGAGTTCTGGGGTCAAGGACATGATCCTAGGAGCAGTGGCCTGAGTCCTCTTTCTCCCCTTTCCCTTCCCAAAGGAAGGCCATGTCTGTTACCATTGCTCTGCACAGAGAAGCCTATTATGCAGACTGGGAAGACTCAGAACACTAGATCCTCAATCCGTGTGCCATTATTTCGTCTCTCATTCCTTTTTACTCTTTCTTTTCTTTCTTTTTATTTTCTTTTGTTAATGAATTATTTTATTTTGAGAGAGAGTGAGATCACATGAGTTGGAGGGTGGGCAGAAGAGGGAGAGAGAATCCAAAGCAGACAGCGTGCTGAGTGCAGATCCTGACAGGGGACTCAACCCCAGGACCCTGAGACGATTGCCTAAGCTAAAACCTGGATTCAGACACTTAATCAACTGAAGAAACCAGGCACCCTTCCTCTCTCTTATTGATAAGCTACTTTTTGTAACTTTGCTTACTTTCTATTTTCGTGCTTTGTATGATTCTCATCCTGCAGGACCTGGGCTCATCCAGGAACTTGATGTTCTTAAATCTTCAAATTTATGGTCTCTCTCTTCAGCCCTGCTCAACAACTTCCTCAGCATTTTCCTGGTTTCTGGTTCCCAGTCTGCATGAAAAAGCGAGCACACAAATGGGCCGTAGGCAGACCGTACATGAAAATAGGTTTCTGTCCACAACCAATCCAGGACCCAATCCTTGGTGTCAGCAGAGAAAGCAGGCTTACTATGTATGTCAGACTTGGAAGGAGATTAGCTGCTGTACATAGCAAATGGCCAGGGTTCTGCACCAGGTCCTTCTCAACAGTGGGCCTCAAATGGCCATAATTCTATCTGAGAGCTTCCCTAACTCTTGTCCCCACTCCCCACAAAGAACCAATTGACCATAAAACAACCAAGTATGCACCTATAACAACCACAGAGGATGCCTCCCTTCCAGCCACCTCACTAGACCCTCTTTGTGCCAATAACCTCCCATCAGGGCATAGCTGAAGCCTTCCCTTTTTCCCACTAGCATGAGTTCTCACTCTTCTGCTTGATGTCGAGTCTCTGCCAAGTGCACATAATGATGGCTCGACTCCCTTGCTCTAGCAAGCTCTGGGTGTTCTTTTCCTGTTGTCATTTGATTGACCTTTCTTTACTGGGCAGGTCATCCCAGAGTTCCTGCCTAGACCCTGTCTAGCCGCCTGTTGCTTCAAAACCACAGCTTTCAAGCCTGTGTGGTGCCCACCAGGCCCCTTGGCCTTGCTGCATGCAGCTTCTCAACACCTCTTCTGTGTTTCTGACTGTGGGATGTGCCATGTAGCTCTGGACCCCATGGGAAATCCCTCTGGGCAATTCAGATTTCATCAAATGAAAAGAATCACCAATACCAGAATTTCCAACTCCTGGGTGAGCTCCAAAAGGAGGCCATGTTTGGTTACTCAGGCACACAATTTGGGGGAATTACTATTCATGCTCCAAACTAGAACAATGTTCCCTTTGGTGAAAACTGCAAAAATAAGAAAGCCTATGAGTGAGCACTGAATCTGAAATTTGCTCTCTTGCAGTGAGTTCCTAGGCTGTTGATACTCAGGCTGGCACCTGGGGCTTGTTTTGGGGACCCATTTGTTTGCCTCCTTGGTGGATTCATACCATTCCTTTTTGTCCCCTTAGGCTGTCCTTTTGGTTACAATGTTGTGTTGTGCTGTGCAAAACTGTTGTGAGTTATAAGAAGAAGAATCTGAGCATAGAACCATGCATAGGCTCTTGTGAATCTTGTCTGAGCCAGCCTCACAGACAAGGAGACTAATTATCTCAGCAGACTGTCATCCACCGGGATGAACTGAGATGAAGATCCTCTATGAAACCAGCTAAAGTTCTCCCACTATGTCAATGTTGGGTCCTGGGAGTACTCTCTCTGGTTTTCCACTGGCTAGAGAGTCCATATTGATGAACCTGTGTTCAGAGGTGGCCAACTGCCATTATGGGGGCTCAAGGTATGAGATATACAAATGTTCTATTTCAACCAACCATCACCACTTCTTTGGGAATCCTCTAAACCTAAACTCTTTCTTCTCCCTAAAAAAAAAAAAAAAAAAAAAAATCTGCTTCTCTTCTCATGTGTACTTTCATCACAATCTCAATTATTATTCCCCACAACTTCACCAATGATGACTTGGGTCTTTAAGGCCAACTCTGCACAACCTGATTTGAGCCAAATCGTTCATTTGAGAAGCAGGCATGTAACACACAAGATATTGGGTCAAGTCATCCATTTCATTCTTTTTTAATTTTCTTTTTTTTAAGATTTTATTTATTTATTTGACAGAGAGAGATCACAAGTAGGCAGAGAGGCAGGCAGAGAGAGAGAGGGAGGAAGCAGGCTCCCTGCTGAGCGGAGAGCCCGACGCAGGGCTCTATCCCAGGACACCGAGACCATGACCTGAGCTGAAGGCAGAGGCTTTAACCCATTGAGCCACCCAGGTGCCCCTTCCTTCTTTTTTCATTTTGTATCTGCTTAGTTAAAATTATTCTTCTCATTTTACTTAAATCCCTTGCTGCCATTCACCCAGAATGACCCCTTTACTCCTTTTGTCTTATTATAATCATTATACTAATTATTATCCTTTTAAAGTCAGAACATACTCTATACCTCTTCTGTGTTTCTGACTGTGGGATGCGCCATCCAGCTCTGGTCCCCATGGGAAATCCCTCTGGGCAATTCAGATTTCATCAAATGAAAGGAATCACCAATACCAGAATTTCCAACTCCTGGGTGAGCTCCAAAAGGAGGCCATGTTTGGTTACTCAGGCACACAATTTGGGGGAATTACTATTCATGCCCCAAACTAGAGCAATGTTCCCTTTGGTGAAAACTGCAAAAATAAGAAAGCCTATAAGAAACCTATCTCCAGGGGGCGCCTGGGTGGCTCAGTGGGTTAAGCCGCTGCCTTCGGCTCAGGTCATGAAATCAGGGTCCTGATATGGAGTCCTGCGTCGGGCTCTCTGCTCAGCAGGGAGCCTGCTTCCCTTCTTCTCTCTCTGCCTGCCTCTCTGCCTACTTGTGATCTCTCTCTCTGTCGAATAAATAAATAAAAATATTTAAAAAAAAAAAAGAAAGAAAAACACATTATTTAAAAAAAAAAAAAAAAAAAAAAAACCTATCTCTAGGGTGCCTGGGTGGCTCAGTGGGTTAAAGCCTCTGCCTTCAGCTCAGGTCATGATCCCAGGGTCCTGGGATTGATCCCACATCGGGCTCTCTGCTCAGCATAATGCCTGCTTTTCTCTCTCTCTCTCTGCCTGCCTCTCTGTCTACCTGTGATCTCTTAAAAAAAAAAAAAAAGAAAGAAACCTATCTCTACTTTTGGCAAAATTTACTGATAATACAATTTTTGTCCGAGATGGAATATGGATCAGTCTCAGCATATTGGTGGCATTTGACAGTTGTCCCATTGCCATAGATTTCTTGTTGGCAGGATGTGGTGGCATCTGTGTTAGTGTTTACACCTTTTGTGCTTGACCCCATAAAGGAGGGCAGGTAAAACAGGTTCTCAAATGTCTTAAAGAAGAAGCTGTTTGGCATTAAGGTTGATCTTCATGCCTTATGGGATTTGTTCTCTTGGCCTGGGTTGGGCAATAGGGCTTCCTGGTTTGGAAGCACCTTATACAGACTATCAACATATTCTTTGTTTTGTTTGTCTTCATAGTGGTCATCGTGCTGGTCCATTGTGTTCTAGCCAGTGTTAGTCTTACAAGCATCTATACAGATGTTCTCTCATCACATGCATGGTCAAGAAGACCTTCCAATACAGTTGCCCATGAAGATGACTAGACCATGTCCAGCAGTGAAGTGTGGGATCTCTGGTCTTGTCTGAATAGGCCAACCTCTCCTAAGTGAGATAAGGACCAAAATGGGGGATAGACACATGGAAGACCCCAAAGAAAGTGCCCTGAATATATATAAAAATAGGACTGTGGCCTGACATGTGTAGCCCAGGAAACCAACCCATTATCTACAGTTTTCATCTTTTAAGACATCAGACCACTATCTGGGGCATCCAGTCCAGAAAGCTAACAAATAACCTCTGTAGCAATTGGCCCCGAAGGACCAGCACATGATTTGTAACAGACTGAGCCTGGTTTTTCTCCATTTTTGCACCTGAGGCCCAGCATATACAATAGCCCTGACAAAGACATGGGATGTCCTGCTGCTAGATTCCTGACTTCAGCTTCCTTATGCCAAGAGGCTTTAATCAGGCATCCCTGAAGACTTTCCTTCTGGCTCTACAATGTTTCTGCACTCTTCTCCTGCTTTTGAATCTCTGCCCAAATGCAGTGATAGTGGCTGACTCCCTTGCTCTAGCAAGTTCTGAATAAATCCCCTTTACTTGTTATCATACGGTTGGTCTTCGTTTTTATGCACATCACCACTGAATAGTGTCAAGAAACCCTGAATGGTCCAGGCAGGGAGCTGGACTGAGTCAGGTGTACTAGGCCCACCCTGCTGGAAGGAAATCCTGTAAAGTCAGGTTCTGGCCCATGTACTCCCCCACACTGCTATTTTCCTGTTTTGGGTGACTCTGGACATGCACAATTTGCCCATCAATTTCCACTCTCGAGATTGCTCCAGCAGGGGTCTGGTTCTAGAGGTTCTTTTGTCTTTGTCTTCAGCTTTGGAAATATGAAGACTGAGGCATGAGACAACTGTGTGGAATTGCTGAGTAATATTCTGGATGTCTGGGGCATGGTGTGGGCAAAATTTTAGATTTGAAGTGGGGCCATGCTAGGTCAGAAAGTTTGGAGCTGATGAGCATAGAGTTTTCCTGAGTGAAAGAGAAAATAGGAAAATATGTCTGGTTTGTGATCCTTGGTTTGTGTCCTGGGGAGGGGGTCTGCAGGTTCTGGGTATAAAGGGGGCCCTCTAAGAGGAGACAGGACATTGTCCCCTGCCCCTATAGGAACTAGTAAGGGAGAAAAGTCTGTAGAACCTGGATCTGGGGAGACTCTTTGGAAGGAAGGAGTAGGGAAGTTGCCCACTCAAGCCAGTGTTCAGACCCCCTGTTCACTCTGAGGCCATAGTCCAGGTTATTTGCACACTTTCTCAGATCAACCTATGAGACACTGAAGGTCACAGGTTTAATTTATTAAGCCACCAAAGCACCAATGCAGATGGCCACTTTCACAGTTTATTCACAGTAACTGCTCCGGCATCCTGCAGAGGCCATCTGGCATCCTGCAGAGGCATCCTGTGACAGTTGGTTTGGAATATTCCGTATTCTGAGTCAGTTAGCAGTTGAGCAGACCACTCACTGGTCACTAAGCATAGCCAACTGGTCCCTGGGAAGGCTCCAGCTCCACGTGACACAGCTGGTGATGTGCATGCTGGGGGAGGATGGCCACAGTGGGTCTTCCACCGGCACTCCAGGGGGTTTCCCTTGGGGTTAACTGCCTTGTGTTTTGGGTTATGGATTAACACCTAGAGGTGGGAGGCTGAATTAGCATCTGGTCTTTTCTGTTGGCTCAGGCACCTCCTCCAGCAGGAGCGTCCAAGAAAGAGACTTGGTTCTGGGCGACAGGGCATGATCTCTGGTGCCCTGGGCAGGTCTTGGGTGTTCAGGGATCTCTCTCCCCAGGGAAACAACTCTATTCCTGTCCTGGACCCCATCCTCATCTGTATGGTAACTCCTGGCATGTCAGTTCATCTCTGTGAATTTCAGGGCCTCCCACTGTAGAATAAATGAAACAAGATGGGATTGGGAGGGAGACAAACCATAAGTGACTCTTAATCTCACAAAACAAACTGAGGATTGCTGGGAGGAGGGGGGTTGTGAGAAGGGGGGTGGGGTTATGGACATTGGGGAGGGTATGTGCTATGGTGAGTGCTGTGAAGTGTGAAAACCAGGTGATTAACAGACCTGTACCCCTGGGGATAAAAATATATGTTTATAAAAAAAAAAATAAGAATAAGGCTTACAGCCTCTGCCCTGCCCTCACCCACCTCACTAGGGCCCACCTGGGAATTACAGGAGATGGTCACATGTATTGTATTGTCCACGAGCTGTGAAACATCATTCCCATGTAAAAGCTAAGAGGGAGCTTCCTTCCTCCCTGCTGTGGAGCCATCCAAATCCGCTCTCTGGATTCAACCACTACCAAGTGTCTATTTCCTTCTTGCAGTCACTCAGGGATTGAACACTTAGGGCAATTAGGAAACACCAGTCATCTGTTTGTTTGTTTTTTTTTTTTTTTTTTTTTTTTGTAATAAGGCTTTCTTGTATTTAATTATGTTTAGGCTCTTAACATAATAGTAAAAAAGTAGGCCATATTCACATTTGAACATCTCAGAACAGGGAATTACACAGAGTGTTTTTGTCACTTTCTCAGGCACTTGTGACTTCTAAATGGAGTTTGAACCCAGGCCATCAGTCATGGATAGTGCCCTTTGCTGCATTTCTCTAATGCCTTAGTGAAATAAAAGTATTTGATCACAGGATCTGTCTATAGGGTGTTCTAAGCGTATAGCCAACCACAAGAACTCCAGAAGTCCTACTTGGATTCAGGAGGCTCTACTGAGCGGGCAGCAGGTGGATAATGGGATGAAAGGATTGAATTAGGAATAGATGATCACCCATTTCCCTGTGTTCTTCTGCCAGCAAGTTGTCCACAGTTCTCTCTATTGTGATGCATTTCCTGGGATCTTGCTTCAAGGATTAAGAAGAAATGTTCACATAAGGTGAAGAATATCAACTGGTCCTAAGCAGTGATTCAGGAAACTCTACCTCTGGCCACACAACAGAGGGCACCCTATAGATGACCCACTTGAAGGTACTGTGGAAATGGACTCATTAGGTTCATTCAAGAATAATGATTCTATTTTATTCCCTGGCCTATCTTTAAGAGAAAACCATAAAAATGTTAAGCCACATTCTTCTCTTGTGTATGCAAAGATAAATGAGCAAGCCATTCAGTATTGCTGTAGCTCTAGAATACAGGTACTTTTCAAACTCAAGAATGGGTTTCCTTTTAACAGTAAACAACATCTTTAGTTAACATATAGACTTTTAGCTGATTTTTGAACATTGGCTGAAACAGATCTTTGACTGAAAAAGTGTTTTCAGATTTTAAAAAATTAATAGGTATTATTTATAACAGGAGGTTTAGATGAATGTAAGAGTTGAACAGATAATATAGAAAGCTCCCATAACCCATGCCCCCTGATTCATCCATTAAGGACATCTTACATGAATGTGGTCCATTTGTTATAATTTGCAAAACAATATCAATACACTTCTATTAACTAGAAGTCCACGGTTTACATTAAAATTCACTCTTTGTGCTTTGACATTCTGGGGGTTGTGACAAATGTATAGTGTTGTGTATCATCACCATGCCAGGATTCTTTTTTTTTTTTTTTTTTTTTTTTACTTTGATAGATTTATTACAGACGGAAAAACAAAACCAATATAAAAAAGAGTTGAGTTAAATATTTGGCTATATCTGACTTACTTTTCCTACTAGGTTTCCTACTAGGTTTGTGAAATCAGTGAGAACATAACTGGTGACAAATGATGGCTGGTGATACAATTTATTGTCACAGATACCATTTAACACAGACATCAGTCTAATTCAATAGAAGTTTACCAAATGATTGGTCAAAAATCTATCATGACTCTACCTTCTTCCAAATTTTTGCTACTTATAGAACATTGAAACATTAAAATTTTTGTGAATTTTCACTGGCGTGTTTCTTTTTTTTTAATTTTTTTTATTTTTTATAATCATATATTTTTATCCCCAGGGGTACAGGTCTGTGAATCACCAGGTTTACACTCTTCACAGCACTCACCAAAGCACATACCCTCCCCAATGTCCATAATTCCACCCCCTTCTCCCAAACCCCCTCCTACCAGCAACCCTCAGTTTGTTTTGCAAGATTAAGAGTCGCTTTTGGTTTATCTCCCTCCCAATCCCATCTTGTTTCATTGATTCTTCTCCTACCCACTTAAGCCCCCATGTTGCATCACCAGTTCCTCATATCAGGGAGATCATATGATAGTTGTCTTTCTCTGCTTGACTTATTTCACTAAGCATGATACGCTCTAGTTCTATCCATGTTGTCGCAAATGGCAAGATTTCATTTCTTTTGATGGCTGCATAGTATTCCATTGTGTATATATACCACATCTTCTTGATCCATTCATCTGTTGATGGACATCTAGGTTCTTTCCATAGTTTGGCTATTGTGGATATTGCTGCTATAAACCTTCGGGTGCACGTGCCCCTTTGGATCACTACGTTTGTATCTTTAGGGTAAATACCCAATAGTGCAATTGCTGGGTCATAGGGCAGTTCTATTTTCAACATTTTGAGGAACCTCCATGCTGTTTTCCAGAATGGCTTCACCAGCTTGCATTCCCACCAACAGTGTAGGAGGGTTCCCCTTTCTACGCATCCTCGCCAGCATCTGTCATTTCCTGACTTGTTGATTTTAACCATTCTGACTGGGGTGAGGTGATATCTCATTGTGGTTTTGATTTGTATTTCCCTGATGCCGAGTGATATGGAGCACTTCTTCATGTTTCTGTTGGCCATCTGGATGTGTTCTTTGCAGAAATGTCTGTTCATGTCCTCTGCCCATTTCTTGATTGGATTATTTGTTCTTTGGGTGTTGAGTTTGCTAAGTTCTTTATAGATTCTGGACACTAGTCCTTTATCTGATAGGTCGTTTGCAAATATCTTCTCCCATTCTGTCAGTTGTCTTTTGATTTTGTTAACTGTTTCCTTTGCTGTGCAAAAGCTTTTGATCTTGAGGAAATCCCAATAGTTCATTTTTGCCCTTGCTTCCCTTGCCTTTGGCCTTGTTCCTAGGAAGATGTTGCTGCGGCTGAGGTCGAAGAGGTTCCATGCCAGGATTCTACAGAAATCCATACATCAGTGCTCCTGGCAGCACTATTCACATTAGTCAAAAAGTGGAATCAACCCTCAAGTCCCTCAAATGATGAATGGATCAATCACAATGTGTTATATACACACAATAAAGTACTATTCACCTATAAAAAAGAATTTGAAATATGCCCAACATGTATGGACCTTGAAGAAATATTATCCTCTATGAGATCAATCTAGCACAGAAATACCAATATTGTATGATTCCACTAATATAATGTCTTTAGAATAGGCAAACTCATAAAGACAGAGGTTATTAAGAGCCAGAAGCAGTGGGGAAGATGGAGTTATCTCTTCCTGGGTATGGAGGTTATGTTGGATAGGATGAGAGAGTTTTGGGTATAGATAGTAGTGATGAATATACATGTGTAAAGATAATTAAAACCACTGAATTGTATACAGACAAATGATTAAAAGGATGAATGTTATATATTCTTCATCACAGTAAAAAAGTTAAAAATCCAATAGACTAGTGATGAATACAGTAGCTGTGTATAAAAAGCATGGAGGCTGAAAAGGTCTTATAACATTTGAATAAGTGTAATTTTGCTGTGCTTTAAAATGGGTAGGAATCATGGGACTCCATCATTGAAACAACATACATTTTAATGTTTGCCTTTTTTAGATAGACCATTTCACATGGATTAAGTTCCCCTTAGCTAGAAAGACAAAGCCTCTATTTCTCATTTCCTTCCTGCTCCTTCTCTTCGCCTGCCTTCAACCACTGAGGAAGATGCTCCAGCAGCTGCTCAGTCCTTGCTGGTTAACCAACGATATGCATACATTCCTGCCCCATGTCCACACCAAGCAAATCTCCCTGAGTAATAAGTGAGCAGCACTTCCAATGTCCTGACAGCTTCTCTGTGCCCTAGCTCCGTCCAAAGGCCTTTTGGAGAACCTTCTTGGAGACACAAGGGAGAAAGTGGTCCCATCTACCACCAAGGGAAGCAAGCCTGTCTTTGAGATAGAAACCTTGCTTCCTTTCTTTCTTCAAAAGAAAATGAAACAATGTGCGTTATAGATGACATCCACAATTTCCTTGTTGGGCGTGGGGAGAATGTTGAGTCTATTATCAACTTATACCTGATTTCAAAGGACATGTGTTGTCTTAATGTTACAGTTAACTCAGGAAAGGTGTCCAATTAATAGGGGACATTTGTGGTCAATTAAATAAGATCAAGATATACACCGATCTATTTCACAAAATTGGTAATTGGGGATATATTTAAGGGATGTGATCATAACTTGACAACAAATATTTTACGTTAATCCTTTTTCATGTGCTGATGCATGTACCATTTGCTGCCCATCATGACCCCCGGAGCCATACTACGAGCCCCTGGATGGAAACCTGGATAGATTTTTTTTTTTTAAGATTTTATTTATTTATTTGACACACACACACACACACACACACACACACACAGAGCTCACAAGTAGGGAGAGAGGCAGGCAGAGAGAGAGAGGAGGGGAATAAGATTCCCCACCAAGCAGAGAGACCAACGTGGGGCTCGATTCCAGGACCCTGATTATGATCCAGGCCAAGGGCAGAGGCTTAACCCACTGAAATACCCAGGTGCCCCAGATTTTTTTTTTAATTTTTTTATTATATTCATTTAGCCACTGTATAGGAGTACATTATTAGTTTTTGATGTAGTGCTCAATGATCTATTCTTTATATATATATAACACCCAATCTCAGCATATGCCCTCCTCAATACCCATCACCCTGTTACCCCTTCCCCCTACACTTCTCCCCTCTGAAACCCTCAGGTTGGTTCTTGGGGTCCATAGTGTCTCATGGTTCATCTCCCTTTCATCTCCCCTTTCAGATTTCCCTCCCTTCCCCTATGACACTTCATGCTATTGCTTATGTTCCACAGATGAGTGTAACCATATGATAATTGTCTTTCTCTGCTTGACTCTTCTTTCCTTAACATATTCCCCTCCAGTTCCATCCATGTCAGTGCAAATGGTGGGTTTTCACTGTTTCTGATTTTATATATGGACCACATCTTCTTTGTTTTTTTTTTTAATTTTTTAATTAATTTTCAGCATAACAGTATTCAACCAGTTAGAATGGCCAAAATTAGCAAGACAGAAAACAAGTGTTGGAGAGGAAGTGGAGAAAGGGGAACCCTCTTCCACTGTTGGTGGGAATGCAAGTTGGTGCAGCCTCTTTGGAGAACAGTGTGGAGATTCCTCAAGAAAGTAAAAATAGAGCTTTGCTATGACCCTGCCATTGCACTACTGGGTATTTACCCCAAAGATATAGATGTCGTGAAAAGAAGGGCCATCTGTACCCCAATGTTTATAGCAGCAATGGCCACAGTTGCCAAACCGTGGAAAGAACCAAGATGCCCTTCAAAGGACAAATGGATAAGAAAGATGTGATCCATATACACTATGGAGTATTATGCCTCCATCAGAAAGGATGAATACCCAACTTTTGTAGCAACATGGGTGGGACTGGAAGAGATTATGCTGAGTGAAATAAGTCAAGCAGAGAGAGTCAATTATCATATGGTTTCACTTATTTGTGGAGCAAAAAAAATAGCATGGAGGACATGGGGAGATGGAGAGGAGAAGGGAGTTGGAGGAAATTGGAAGGGGAGGTGAACCATGAGAGACTATGGACTCTGAAAAACAATCCGACGGTTTTGAAGGGGCCTGGGTGGGAGGCCGGGGTACCAGGTGGCGGGTATTAGAGAGGGCAAGGGTTGCATGGAGCACTGGGTGTGGTGCAAAAACAATGAATACTGTTATGCTGAAAATAAATAAAAAATAAATTTAAAAAACATTTTAAAAAAAGAATGGGACCTCTATCTATTCTCAATATGTGTTTCTTTTCCTCTCTTCACCCTAAAGATGGGCTAGTGACTCTATTTGGGGGGCAGGCCACCTCCCCTCATGTCATTTCTTTTCAAAAACAGAGGGATAATGTGTGAGACCAGACTTCAACTTTGGAAAGGAAGTGTTTCCTCTCACGTGAGACCCTTGTCTGTGAAGAGCCACCTGTCTGGACAGCAGGAGTTGGCCGCTGTGCAGCTGCGATGACTCTGAAAGGTCTATGATGACACCATCACCATGGCGACGAGAAATACACCTCTGCTGTCCTTTCCAACGGCCCCTCTTTGAGCTGAGTGAGTCATTGAGACACCTAGAGCTCTCTATATGGGGAACAAGATTGGATTGTGTGGCTGCTGTTGTGGTATGTTCTTAAAGATCTCCTGACTGCTGTTTGCTGCTAATCAGATAGTTCACTCTTCCTCCAACTATTCTCTCATCTTTGAAAATTTTCTCTCTCCAACTTGTCATTCAGAGTTATACAAATGTTTTATAGTTTAGTTTTATCCCTTGATTTCTATTTTTGGTTATTCTACCAAGCTAGCTGCCTTGACTTTTGTCCTCCATTTTGAAAAATGTACTCCTTCCTTTGATATCCTGCACCTCACCCTTGACAAACTAGGTTTCCCTAGGGGAGAAAACATGGCAACATCTATTTTAATTTACGCCTTTTTAACGTCCAAAATTATACATTCCCATTCCTCCTTTCTGAAAGTGAGAGTGAACCCGGAAAGGTCGATATGGAGGATATTTATGATTGTTTTATCCATGTTTTACAATGTCTTCCCGTACCGTTTATCCCAAAATGGGTATTTCAGGATTTGGGGGACATGTTGGTTTGTTCCTAGAAACAGGCGCCCCAAAGAGATCCAAAGAAGAGAAGAGTCTACATTTCACTTATGACCCCCAAGCAGATGTTTCCCTTTCTTCTTTGGCTGTTATCCAAAATTACTTTTTCTAGGTGATATGCTGTCTAGGTCATATGCTATCCCCCATCCTTTTCAGTTCCCCAGAAGTAAGTATAGTGAAACTATAAGGACATTTTGTCCTCAGTTACACAATGAATAGCCAGTCTTTCAACATATGGTGAAAGATGGCTAATTAGTTAATGAATTGTGTTAATGAGTGATTGATACCCAAGCACATAGATTGTTAGGAATGCACAAAGAACGATGGGAGGTGGAGACCATGAGTAGAGACAAACTTTACGTGTAAGTGGATAAACATGTACACTTGCCCATAGGATGGTAGCTCGAAAGCAGAAAGAGTCTTCATTAGAGTGGTTTTGATGGGATGTGTTTGTTAGTTCTCTTGACCTTTCCTCCAGATCTCTTTCCAACAGCTAAGCTATGGTTTTCTTCTGTGACAATGGCCTCAGGAACTCATATGTTGTTTGGAGGCACTTATGTTTGTGTGAGGAATACATAATGCAAGGTGGCATTGTTTCACATGCTTTAAAACACTAGACTTTGCAATAGTGACCCTGCCATCCTTTACCCTGGGATTCCTCTCATTTGGCCTGCTGACCATGAGTCAGGCAACTGGAACAATCTAGAGAATAATCATGACTATTTCTGACCAAGGGTCCCAGAGAGTGTATTCAGGGAATCAGCAATTGGTTGTTTTTTCCTTATTGACTTCTTGATACCTCTGATCCATCCAAACGAAATTGTGTTAGGGTCAAACACTTGTATTTAGGCAAAGCAGCTGTGCCACAAAGCAATGGTCTGGGAACTCAAATGCCCAGATGTGACCCAGCTCTGGAAGTTGTGAAATTGTGAGATCTCAGACAAGATCCATACCCTCCAATGAGCCTCCCAGACCATGTGACATGCATTAATTCAGTAATGCTCATCACACACATATTGGATGTTTTGTTTACTCTCCGTATTTCCCAGGTGGAGGAACGTAGGCATAGGGATGAATGTGACCAGGTTCATGGTCTCCTATGTAAAGGAGCCAGGAGGTGAACCTAGGCCTATGGTCCCAGGGTTCATGCTCTAACTACTGAACTGAACTGCACTGACTACTCAGACATGGATTCATTAGTGTCTGTGCATAGAGCTGTAGTCACAGTGTGTACGTCAGGAATTACCTGAGCCAAGGGAAATCCCCAGTGCTGTTTAGCATTATGAGGTCATCTCGGGGGTCACATAGGCCACAGAAGCTCCTGAGCCCCACAAGTACAGACCTTGCCATAGTCCTTACTAGGAAAGGGACATAGAAAGCCTGGTTAGTTCAAAGATATTGAGGGTTTGGAGGCACACTTTAGGACAACCCAGTCAAACTCTGTTTCATTGCTGGGCTACACCTCAGTCCAGTCAGAACTGAGGAGACCCTTTCATCGTATTTGATGGCATTTTCAGTATGAGTAAGACCTAGTAATGCAGAAATCCTGTGAGCCCAGGGACACTCCTGGGACAATAAAATGGACTCAGAGAACCGGTTCATGATTAGCCTTCTCTCCACTGCCCTCATTGCGATTGCCTTGTAGAGCTGAGATAGAGAGTGGTCAGTGTCATGGCATGGTCCCTTTTCAGGGCATGGTACAAATAGAATAAGAATAGGGATCATAATGGGTGGTTCCTGGCTGACTCAGTCAGGGGAGCATTTGACTCTTGATCTCAGGGTCATGAGTTCAGTCCCCATGTTGGGCGTGGAGCCTACTAAAAAAAAGAAAGAAGAATTGGGGACCTAGTGTAGCATATTGGATAACATTCTCCCCCATAAGCCCTAAAAACATGCTTGAATGCTGTGAATTACACACTTTAGGGACACTGACCAATAAGAACTCAAATGCTCGTAACAGCCTGGTGTCCATCGTCTCTGTTTTGACAGGCTTATCCCTCAGGGTCAGGGAGTGTCCATGCTCCAGTGGGGACCTTGCCTTCTTAAAGAGCTCTCCCATTGTTGGCTAGTAAGTGCAAGCATGGAGAGAGTCCATGCTCAATGAATATATACACCTGGCATCACACAGCAAGACCAGAAGGAAATCAACATAGAACTAAGAGGGTGCTTGGTTTTCAATGATAGGACTTCATTATTGACATATTGTCAACAACTGATGAGATTCCTCACCAAGGACCAAGCAATTTGGTTGCTTCCTAACCAAGCAACAGAATGTCATGCCTAGATTTGAATCTAGTCTCAATGAAAGGTCACCGATTCTCAGGCTCCAACGAGTATAGAGCAGAGGAGAGATAAATGCAAACAGGTCTGGGTGATCCTCATGGAGTGTCATGAGAGGGGGAGCTTCGCGGGGCTCGGGTTTAGAAGGGTCCCTCCCTATGGGTCCTTTGTATATTCCCGGTTTTTGAAAGAAGATTTTATTTGAGGGGGAGAGAGAGAGAACGGTCATTGGTTATGAGGAAAGTGGGGAGGAGAAGAGGGACAAGTAGGCACCAAGCTGAGTGCAGAAGCAGGGGATGGGCTCGATCCCTGGACTCCAAGATCACGACATGACCCGACGTGAGACACTTAACCCACTGAGCCACACAGGTGCCCCAGAGGGTTCCCCTGAAAGGAGGTGGGACATGGTCCCCTGCCACTTCAGGGTGTAGAGAAGAATGAGGAGTCTATAGAGACTGGGCCTGGGGGAGGGAGGAAGGAACAGGGAAGGTGCCCACTGAGAGCCTGTGCAGCCCCTGTTCACTCTGTGCCAGCCAGCCCTTCGTCCAGGCTGTTTGGAGACTTACTCAAATCAATAACCAAGGAGACACTGAAGGTCCCTGTCTTGATTTATTCAACCACCAAAGCACTAAGCCAGGTTGCCATTTTACCAGTTAACTGGCAGGAATGGCTCAGGGATGCTGAGTCCTTAGAAGGGAAGCAGATTCTTAGTAGAGCCATCATGGGACAGTTGGTTTGGAATGTCCTGGCTTCTGCATGAGCTTGGGATCCCAGCAGACCACTGGTCCCTGAGGGTGGTCCATTGGTCACAGGGAAGGCTCCACATGAGAGAGCTAGGAGTATGAATGCTGTGGTTGGATGGCCCTTGGATTCCACTGGCTCTTCAGAGGGGTTTCTCACGGGGCCATCTGCATTGTGTTCCAGGTTGGGGATTGAAACTCAGTGGTGGGGGGCTGAGTTAGGATTTGGACTGTTGCATTGGCTCAGGCACCTCCTCCAGGGCATCAAGTGTCTCCCACACTCCCACTTGGGGCAGGAGGATTTGAGAATGGGACTAAACTGAGGAAGCCCTGGTTCAGGACTGCAGGGCATGATCTCAGGTGCCCTGGGCAGATCTCAAGTATTGAGGGATCTCTCGCCCCAAGGATTCGACTCCATTCCTGTCCCAGATTTCCCACTCCTCAGTATAGTCACTCTTGGCAAGTCACCAATCCCTCACTCTCAATGACAGTGTCCTTCTGTCTTTCTCTATAGTCTCATACAGTGTCTGCTAGAGCTTTCCCCCATCTTTTCCTGTGGTAGTAAAGGACACTTAAGCTACACTTAACCTACATTCCAACATTTTACTGATTTTCAAGCCTGGAATACAGGGTTCTTAATCCCAGGCCCCATGTTGCAAGGTCCATTTCCAGACTCATTTCTTCTGTACCTTTGAAACTTTGTTCTATCATCAATATCCCCTTATTTGCTGCTCCTCCAAGCCCCTATTCTATTCTCTGCTTCTACGTATTGGACTATTGGAGGTGCCCCATATAAGTGACATGATGCCATATTTGTCTAACTGGGTCTGGCTTATTTCACTTAAGATGATGTCCTCCAGGGCCATCCAGGTTGTCACAAATGTTGACATTTCCTTCCTTTGCAGGTGAGAAATTCACCCAGCTATGGGCCCGAAGATGGAAACATCATATAAAAATACAACCCACTGATGGATCCCATGAAGGTACCATGGGAATTTATTCATGAATCGGATTCAAGAATAATTACTGTAGGAGCACCTATGTGATGTCCAAATCTTGATTTTGGCTCAGGTTATGATGCCAGGGACCGGAGCTCGGCCCCATGTGTGGCTCCGTGGTGGGTATGGAGCTGTTTAAGCTTCTCTCTCCAATTCCCATGCCCTTCCCCTGCTCACACTCTCTCTTTGTTGCTAGAAAAAAAAAAAAAAAAGAAAAAGAAAAGAAAAAAGAAGCTGTATCATTATACTAGCCTGTGAGTGTCCCATACTTCAGACAAAGATACCAAGCCATATTATTTTTGTGAACATTGAATTTCAGCTGGTCACTCATGAGTTTATAACCACAAGAATAAAGCTGCATTTGCACCTCGAGTTTGGTAACGTTAAATGGTAGGTATAGTGAAGCTAACATTTGGACATGAGTGTGTTGTTAAACACTAGCCAAAGAGATCTCTTCTTAATTTTTAATCAATAGACCTTAATACTTAGAGTAGGTTTAGAGTATCCTAACAAGTGAAGAGATAATCAAAAAAAGTTCCCTTATCCCCCTTATCCCATAGTGCACCTTTTCCACAAGTATCAAAACCTTCATCATTGTGGAACATTCGTCACAAATAACAAACCAGCCTAGAGATATTATTCACTGAATTCCACCATTGCTATTAAGGCCTGCTCTGTGTTGAGCAGTAGTATGGGTTTTGACAAATGGGCAAAGTCCTGTATCCACCATTTATAGGGTAGGTTCACTGCCATAAAAATCCTGTGTTTCACCTAGTAATACCTTTGCACTTTCTCTAGGAATCAGAGCAACCGCTGATGGTTTGTCATCGCTCTAGATTTCCTTTTTCCAGAATATGATAGAGTTGGAACTGTAAGCCATGTTGCTTTTCCACACTGACAGCTTTCTCCTCTATCTATACAGTTACCATTCATTGATATCTTTCTGTGACTTGACACCTGAATTATTTTTCTTTTCTTTTATTATTTTAGTTAGAGAAAGAGGGAAAGTGTGGGGGAGAGGAGGAGGAAGAAGGAGAGAGAAACTTCAGCAGGCTCCTCCTCAGCATGGAGCTTACCTGACACGGGGTTGAAATTCCTGACCCCGAGATTCTGACCTGAGCCAAAATCAAGTGTTGGGTGTTTAACTGAGAGAGCCGACTACATGCCCTGAAGTTCAGCTCTGTTTTTTACAGAATCCTATTTCATTGTATGGGGATATTGTTGGTTGTTTACCCATTCACCCTGTGAAGGACAACTTAGTTGCCTCGAGTTGTGGTGTTCCTAAAGAAAGCTGATAGAAGCACTCCTGGGCCGGTTTTCATAGGAACATAATTTTTCAGCTCAACTAGATAAATACCTAAGAGTGTGATGGCTGGATTAGACACAGCAAGGCTCTTATGCTTTGTTAGATTTGATAGAATTCACCAGTCCAGCCACCTGGGGCCGGCACCTCCTTTCTGGGAAACGTATGAACTGTGGATTCACTGTCTTTGATATATGCCAATTCAGACAATCTATTTCCTTTGCGTGGGTCTTGAGAGTTTCTGTTTTGGAAGGAATTGGCCTTTTTGCTTAAGCCATCCTAGGATTTTTCCATGTATTACTTTACTTTTTAAAATTTGATTTTATTTTTTTTTTCAGTGTTCCAAGTGTTCATTGTTTATGCACCATACCCAGTGGTCCAGGCAATACTGCCCTCTTTAATACCCACCACCAGGCTCACCCATCCCCCTCACTTCTAAAACCCTGTTTGTATCTCAGAGTCCACAGTGTCTCATGGTTCATCTACCCCTCTGATTTTCCCCAATTCACTTTTCCTTTCCTTTTCCTAATGTCCTCCAAGTTATTCCTTATGCTCCACAAGTAAGGGAAACCATACGATAATTCACACTGCTTGACTTATTTCTCTCAGCATAATCTCCTCCAGTCCTGTCCATGTTGATACAAAAGTTGGGTATTCATCCTATTTAAAACAATTTTTATTTATTTTTTTAAATTTCTTTTAACTGTTCCAGAATTCATTGTTTATGCACCACACAAGTGCTCCATGAAATACATGCCTTTCATAATACCTACTACCAGGCTCACCCAGCCTCCCAACACAGCCCCTCCAAAACCCTCAGATTGCTTTTCAGAGACCATAGTCTCTCATGGTTCATCTCGGCTTGACTTGTTTCTCTCAGCAAAATCTGCTCCAGTCCTGTCCATGTGGATACAAAAGTTGGGTATTCATCTTTTCTGATGGAGGCATAATATTCCATTGTATATATGGACCATATCTCCTTTATCCATTCGTCTGTTGAAGAATGTCTTGGCTATTTCCACAGTTGAGCAACTGTGGCCATTGCTGCTATGAACGTTGGGGTACAGATGGCCCTTCTCTTCCCTACATCTCTATCTTTGGGAGTAAATACCCAATATTACTTTTGAATCATTTCAACCTCCATACGATCTGTAGTGACGATAACTCTTGTGTCCCATGTTAATGTACGTCCTCTCTTATTCTTTCATTTTTCATCAGGCTACAGCTTTATTCATTTCACTGATATTTACAAGGAATGAGCTTGTGTCTTAGTTTAATGGATTAGGTCTGAGAATTTCCCATGTTCCATTTCAATGGTATCTGCAATAATATTATTTTTTTCTCTTGCTCGCTTTCTATGATACTACACTCTTGCCTTGTTTTCTAAGCAAGCCTAGGCATGTTACATCTCTCTGATTTTCTGACACACGACTTTCAGTCCTATCAGTTCCCCCAAGCCCTGCCTTTCCATAAATGTTGGTCAAGGTACATTTGCATCTCATTTGGTGAAAAATATTTTAAAGGTTCTCTTGAAATTTCTTCATTGACCACTGTGTTATTCAGAAGTGTATTTTTAAATCACAGCTCCTTGGGGATTCTCCCAAGATTTCCTCCTGTTGTTGATCTCTAGTTGAATTTCATAGAGGTCTGAGAGCGGCTGTTGTATTGAGTCTACTCTTTGATTGTGTTGGGATGTGTTTTCCGGCTGAGAATGTGGTCTCCTGCTGAATGTTCCATGGGAGGTTGAGAAAATGGTGTGTTCTGCGAGAGAGTGTCTGCTCCAGGAAAGCTCAATCCCCTGTTTTCCCTTTTTTGTCTCCTGAGGGCCATGGTTTCCCTGTGTCCTCTGTTTTCCTATGGATCCCAGAAGAGCGTGCTGATTTTTCAGTGTCTTCAGGCTCTCTCCTGTCCTTAGGAAGAAGAGGTGATCTCCATGGTCTTTGCCCATGGAAGTCTCTCTTTTTGTCTTCATGTACCTTCAAACTCCCTTCTCGTGGCCCAAGTCTTGACTTCAATACATCTGGGCACATGCTGTTTTTATTCATAGAACTAGTTTTCCAAAACAGCTGAGAAGAATGTGTCTAGATACAAGCTTTTGTACTAAAACACACATTTTCTTTTACATTACGTCTTTGATGACATCTGGCTAATTTAATTAATCTGCCTAAATTTAATCTGCCTAAATTATAGGTATAGAGAAATACCAGCAGCATGCCTTCACTCAGCATTTGCCCACCCCAGAGGTATAGACTGGTGAAAATAGAAACAAGATATATTTCAATATATACCCATTGATTATCCAGCCTTACACACAATGGCAGGCAAAGAAATCTACTGATAGAGATTGATAGAAAAGCAATGACCTTACATATCTAACCCACATTCATATCAAGCAATACTCTCCGAGCTATTCATTTTTTTAAGATTTTATTTCTCAGAGAGAGAGAGTGAGAGAGAGAGAGAGAAAGCACAGTCAGGTGGGAAGGGCAGAGGGAGAGAGAAAGAGCAGGTCCTCCCTGAGGAGGGGCCCCCCACGTGGGACTGGATCATAGCATCCTGAGAGCATGACTTGACGGGAAGACCAGTGCTGAAAGAACTGAGTTTCCAGGCGCCCCTCCTCTAATTAATCTTGAACAGCACCACCAATGTGCTGATGGGTACATTCTTGATGTCCTTCCAGATGTGTCTGAGAAAATCTCAGTCTGTGAGACGCTTTGCCATAAGCCCAAAGAAGAAGAGGACCAGAGTGTTGCCAAGGTGAGGTTGCCTCTCTTTTTCCCCAAGGAGCAAGCATTGCTTTCTTAGTTTCTTTCATCAAATTCAGATGACAATCAAATTATACACTATATGTTGGTGAATTGGACATAATAAAAAAATTCATTTTCCTAATGTAAATTTTTTGTACATGGAAGTAAAATGGATTTTTAAAGATTTTATAACTTTATTTGACAGACAGAGATCACAGTAGGCAGAGAGGCAGGCAGAGGGAGAGGTGGAAGCAGGCTCCCCGCTGAGCATAGAGCCCGATGCTGGGCTCAATCCCAGGACCCTGTAATCATGTCCAGAGCCAAGGCAGAGGCTTTAACCCACTGAGCCACACAGGCACCCCTAAAGTGAATTTCAAACTGTATGTGTGTGTGTATGTATGTGTATATATAATTTTATATACATATATATGTATAAACGTGTATATATATATGTATATGCTTATATATATATACATACATATAAATATATGTGTGATTATATAAGTATATATATCCATATATATACACATACGTGTGTATACACACACATACACATTTGAGAGGACATATGTATAATTTCCCTTTTGCGGAGAGTCCTGAGTGGTTGTTTCCTGCCCACCATCGTCTGATTCAAGAGGATATTTACCACTGGCAACAGCAAATCTTGTTAGAATTGCTGTGGTATGATCCTTTCCATCCACAAGAGTTTCTCTTGCTTGGATGAAGAATTTTGTAGTTGCCATCTTGAGTGGACTGGGTAGACACATCTCCCAGGAAAAATAACTTCATACAGGCATCCAGGTCCCACTCTTGGGGCCTTGGATTCAATCACTGTGTTCCATCTGGTTTCCTAAAGTCATTCAGAGAACTAAAGATCAGTACAGGCAGACAAGTATACAGCACGGCCAGAGACTCATGGTGTCCTCTTTTCTGTGCCTGCAGCCTCAGGAAACATCAACAGAGGGAGGCGGTACGTATTCTGGACTCAGTCTCTTCCTGGGGAAAAACTCTAGCTGGTAAGGCAGGTGGGGCCCCCTTGCAATCTTCAGTCTGGAGAGCCTCCCTGATTGGGGGTTCTTGGTAGGACTCTTGGTGGTTTGGGGACAGGCATATTTCCCAGGTGACAAAGTATGCTCTTTTGTCTGCAAGACTAGGAAGCCAGTGGGTTCTGTGTGTGTGCTGTGAGTTTGTGTGCATGAGGTTTTTGGTTGAGGTGTCTTTTGTGGCTCTATGTAGTGTGATTGTGAGTGGGTGATTTTTTGTGGGAAACATGGAGAGACAGAGGCGGAAAGATACAGACAGAAAGACAGAGAGGGAGAGATGAATAGAGCAAGAGAGAGCGTGTATATTTCTGCAGGAGATAGATTCTACCACCACTGCCACTGGCCAAAGTCAACATTCTCAGAGAAAAGAATAAACCTCATCTAGGGCACACGTTCTAGCCGTGGGAGACCCCAAAGGGGCAGTTCAGCCCCTGCCAGCCAACCACATGACCCCACATGATCTAACCCCTGTTCATATCAAGCAATACTCTCCGAGCTATTCATTTTTTTAAGATTTTATTTCTCAGAGAGAGAGAGTGAGAGAGAGAGAGAGAAAGCACAGTCAGGTGGGAAGGGCAGAGGGAGAGAGAAAGAGCAGGTCCTCCCTGAGGAGGGGCCCCCCACGTGGGACTGGATCATAGCATCCTGAGAGCATGACTTGACGGGAAGACCAGTGCTGAAAGGACTGAGTTTCCAGGCGCCCCTCCTCTAATTAATCTTGAACAGCACCACCAATGTGCTGATGGGTACATTCTTGATGTCCTTCCAGATGTGTCTGAGAAAATCTCAGTCTGTGAGACGCTTTGCCATAAGCCCAAAGAAGAAGAGGACCAGAGTGTTGCCAAGGTGAGGTTGCCTCTCTTTTTCCCCAAGGAGCAAGCATTGCTTTCTTGGATTCTTTCATCAAATTCAGATGACAATCAAATTATACACTATATGTTGGTGAATTGGACATAATAAAAAAATTCATTTTCCTAATGTAAATTTTTTGTACATGGAAGTAAAATGGATTTTTAAAGATTTTATAACTTTATTTGACAGACAGAGATCACAGTAGGCAGAGAGGCAGGCAGAGGGAGAGGTGGAAGCAGGCTCCCCGCTGAGCATAGAGCCCGATGCTGGGCTCAATCCCAGGACCCTGTAATCATGTCCAGAGCCAAGGCAGAGGCTTTAACCCACTGAGCCACACAGGCACCCCTAAAGTGAATTTCAAACTGTATGTGTGTGTGTATGTATGTGTATATATAATTTTATATACATATATATGTATAAACGTGTATATATATATATGTATATGCTTATATATATATACATACATATAAATATATGTGTGATTATATAAGTATATATATCCATATATATACACATACGTGTGTATACACACACATACACATTTGAGAGGACATATGTATAATTTCCCTTTTGCGGAGAGTCCTGAGTGGTTGTTTCCTGCCCACCATCGTCTGATTCAAGAGGATATTTACCACTGGCAACAGCAAATCTTGTTAGAATTGCTGTGGTATGATCCTTTCCATCCACAAGAGTTTCTCTTGCTTGGATGAAGAATTTTGTAGTTGCCATCCTGAGTGGACTGGGTAGACACATCTCCCAGGAAAAATAACTTCATACAGGCATCCAGGTCCCACTCTTGGGGCCTTGGATTCAATCACTGTGTTCCATCTGGTTTCCTAAAGTCATTCAGAGAACTAAAGATCAGTACAGGCAGACAAGTATACAGCACGGCCAGAGACTCATGGTGTCCTCTTTTCTGTGCCTGCAGCCTCAGGAAACATCAACAGAGGGAGGCGGTACGTATTCTGGACTCAGTCTCTTCCTGGGGAAAAACTCTAGCTGGTAAGGCAGGTGGGGCCCCCTTGCAATCTTCAGTCTGGAGAGCCTCCCTGATTGGGGGTTCTTGGTAGGACTCTTGGTGGTTTGGGGACAGGCATATTTCCCAGGTGACAAAGTATGCTCTTTTGTCTGCAAGACTAGGAAGCCAGTGGGTTCTGTGTGTGTGCTGTGAGTTTGTGTGCATGAGGTTTTTGGTTGAGGTGTCTTTTGTGGCTCTTATGTAGTGTGATTGTGAGTGGGTGATTTTTTGTGGGAAACATGGAGAGACAGAGGCGGAAAGATACAGACAGAAAGACAGAGAGGGAGAGATGAATAGAGCAAGAGAGAGCGTGTATATTTCTGCAGGAGATAGATTCTACCACCACTGCCACTGGCCAAAGTCAACATTCTCAGAGAAAAGAATAAACCTCATCTAGGGCACACGTTCTAGCCGTGGGAGACCCCAAAGGGGCAGTTCAGCCCCTGCCAGCCAACCACATGACCCCACATGATCTAACCCCTGTTCATATCAAGCAATACTCTCTAAGCTATTCATTTTTCTTTTAAGATTTTATTTATCTGAGAGACAGAGAGAGAGAGAGAGAGAGAGAGAGCCCACAGTCAAGTGGGAGCAGCGGAAGGAGAGAGAGAAGACGACCCTCGCTGACAGGGTGGCCCCCATGTGGGACTAGATCTCACAACCCTAAGATCATAATTCAGATGAGCAAAAGGCTGATGCTGAAAGGATTGAGCCCTCCGGGTGCCCATCCCCGAATTATACTTGAGCAGCACCACCAATGTGCTGACAGGTACATTCTTGATGTCCGTCTAGATGTGGACATCCGCTTGGTCTGGGCGTGGCCTCGCCAGAACATTGAAGTGCAGAAACACCAGCATATTGCCAAGGTGAGCATGCCTGTCTTTACCCAAGGAACAAGCATTGTTTTCTTGGTTTCTTTCAGCAAATTCAGGTGAAAATCAGATAATATATGTTGATGAATTGAACATAATAATAAAAAATTCATTTTCCTACTATAAATTGCTTGTATATGGAAATAAAGTGATTTTTCATATGTATATGTGTCTGAATGTGTGTGCATGTGTAATTGCATAAATGTGTAATTACACATACACACACATTTGAGAAGACATATGTATAATTTCCCTTTTGGGGAGAGTGCTGAGTGGTTTTCTCTTGCCAACCATCATCTGATTCGAGAGGACATTCACCAATGGCAACAGCAAACCTGGTTAGAATTGCGCTGGTGTACAAAAGATAAAAGAAAGAAAAATGGTGTAACATTATCATTATTTAGAAAAGGTATTGATACTATTTGTTCCAAATTATAGAAATATTATAGTATAACCTCACTTTCTTTTTTTTTTAAGATTTTATTTATTTATTTGACAGAGAGAAATCACAAGTAGGCAGAGAGGCAGGCAGAGAGAGAGAGAGGCAGAAGCAGGCTCCCTGCTGAGCAGAGAGCCCGATGGGGGACTCGATCCCAGGACCCTGAGATCATGACCTGAGCCGAAGGCAGTGGCTTAACCACTGAGCCACCCAGGTGCCCTCACTTTCTTAAAGCTAAAGAAAGTAATTTCTTATTTAGCTTTTAAATTTGGTCAACTTTTATGAGGTACCTATACAGGATACATAAAGCAGGGATCCCAAATGTCCTTGCTGAAAAGAACTTTCTATAGTTAGTAGATCATGCTTTCATTTTAGACCCACATTAGTCTACACTAGACTTTTCGAGCTTTAATATTACATTAGTTAAAATGATTTGGGGTTCTGTGAACAAACGCATTTGCTAAACACTAAGTATGTTCCTAATATGTATAGACAAATAAAGGTTGGTTGAACTTCACGAATGATACTTAAAAAAAAAAAAAAAAGAATTGTGGTGGTGGCATTCATTCCCTCAGCAACAGTTTCCCTTGCTTGGATGAAGAATTGGTAGGCACCATCCTGAGTGGACTGGGCACACACATCCCCTAGGACAAACAATTTCCTTCAAGTGTCCTGTTTGCTTTCCGTGGGGGCCAAACACTGGGTTCCCTCTGATTTCCTGATATCACTGAGAGAACTAAAGATCATGAAGTCAGACAGTATACAACATGACCTGAGCCTCATGGTGCTCTCTTTTCTATACCTGCAGGTGCCGCGCAGACTGAGCCAAAGAGGTGTGTATTCTGGAATCAGTCTCTTGCTGTCTGTAGTCAGGGGCACCATCAGATCCTGGGTTCCCACTGGAATGGGGATCAGAGGTGTGGTGAAACAATGGGTTTTCTATGTGCATACCCATGGTCATGTCTTTGTAATTCAGGTAGTGATTTTGTGTATGTGGAGGTGGGCTGTGTCTCAGTGTGAAATAATGAGGTGTGATTCTGAATGGGCATGTGGTTTTGTGTGTGTGTGTGTGTGTGTGTGTGTAACCAGGATTTATGTCTCCCTAAATAGCACAGTTGCTGGTGTGAACTTATCATTTAGGAAAAGACAAAGAAAATCCCGCCCCTTGCCTCATGGGTGTGTTGTGTGTCAGAACTTACGGCATTGTATGACTTAAAAATGTGTGCAGTCTATCGTATGCCAAATACATCTGGTTTCATCTGACAAAATCCCAACACCATGGAGGAAAGTGTTCCCAGGGTCCTGAGAGGATAATAACATTTTCAGAATTCCCTTGAGTCTGTCAGGAATGACTTCAGTTCATGATGGGTCTCACCTCTGAGCAGACAGTGGGAGCGATCATGACTAAAGAAAAGGAGCCACAGCATATTCAGTTGGTGTCAGGGAAAAGGGAGGCTGGAGAGGGTGCTGAATGACAGCGAGGATGTAGTGCCTGTGTTTGGGGAGCCTAGCACCGAGATGAGGCCCTTCAACCTCAGATCTCATGATATTTTTCCCATCTCAATTTCTAGGGGAAGACCCTACATTTCTACACTGAGTGGCATTAGTAATAGCTATTTGCCTTGTTCTTGATCTTCCCTGAACGGGGCTCTCACCAAACCCAATCCCAGAGGCCATGTTCCATCAGACTCTTCAGATTAAAGGGATATTTCATCTACGACCCCTCCTCTGTTCCCACAACTTTTTGATGAAAGGAGCCTGAGAAAGAATCCTCTTCCTCGTAGGGGGAGAGCTGAGGCAGGTGGTCCCAAGGGCAGATGGTTGCCACACCCTGTTCTGAAGGGAATCTGAGAAGTGGGAGCCTGTAGGTTCTAGAAACCTTTGTCTCTAGACCATAGTCTCACGGTAGTGTTGAAGGGAATGCCTGCTGGGCACAACCCAATACAGAAGTGAGAGCAGCAGCTAGGCTCTAAGGAGTCCTGACTCCATCAGATCCTTCTGCTTTGACGGGTGAGGGCATGATCCAGGGGCTTGGACTAGATCTTCAGAGGGAAGATGTAGAGGGGATGGGGGGGCGGGCAGAGGGACAGCTCAAAGGACAGCCAGGCCATGTGAGAGAGGGAGGGCATGCCAAGATTGCAAGGATAGGTGAATCAGGTGAAGCCTGGGCCCAGCCTGGCCCATGCTGAGGACGCCATTCGGGCTCTTCCTGCACAGGGACGAGGCAGGTCACACTGTCACGGCTGGTGTGAGCACTGTATGGATGTCTTCCTAAATCCCCAGGGAAGGGGCTTGCTTCTCATTCCATCCTCTTCTCCGGCCACCTGTGCGACAAACCAGGCTCTTTCCATCATGGAAATTAGGGAGAGTCAGAGAATGCCGTCAGGTCTTCTGTTCCCCCACCCGAGACACATCAGTGTGGATGGAACAGGACCAGGCCAGACACACGGAGGCTCCCAGCCTGAACCACCCAGGGCTAGGAGGGGCGAGTTTTTACTTTTCACCTGCTTCTGGAAGTCACTTGGTAACCAGTCCTTGTCTACACGCAGTTGGCCAAGGGTTATCTGGCCTGCAGACATATTTATGCTGAAGAGATCTCACACCATGTGGCTATGGCAGCTGTAGAACATTCTAGGTGTTCATGAGGTGAGAGGGGCACAGACTCCAGGCATGGTGAACTTAGCAAAGTCATGGGAGCTGATCCCACGATTGGGGTGCTTCTTGCTCCTCCCTTTTATGGCCCAGAGGACATCAGTTTGAAGGTTTCTCTGAAATGATCTGAGAGTTCGCACACCCAAACTCTGTGTCCTACTCAGGGGGACAGGAGACCTGCACCTGGTAGCCACTGCAAGGGCACCAATTGCATCTCTCTCATTCCTCCTCACCCAGATGGTTAGCTCTCAGCAGCCTCTCTTGATACAGCCTGGATTAGGGTCTACTTCAGGGGCAGAAACGTCCCTCTTCACCTTGTCTGGGCCTCTGTGGCCCCACAAAATGCTAAGTGCCTGCCGAGGCTCTTGTATGGACCAGGAAGAGAAAGATGGGCTCCTGGGGACTGTGAACTGTCCCTGCCCCTAGCGAGA
Source organism: Mustela nivalis (assembly GCF_964662115.1). Taxonomy (NCBI): domain Eukaryota; kingdom Metazoa; phylum Chordata; class Mammalia; order Carnivora; family Mustelidae; genus Mustela; species Mustela nivalis. Next base: position 164,235 of record NW_028135733.1, on the reverse strand, counting down.
CATGTCTGCTCATGTGTGAGTTAATTCAAGGAAACAAAGCTAAACAGTCCCATTTTCATCACATCAGCTAAATTACAGGTGCCCCGTAATGCATGTTTACAACACAGAACATTTTCATTTTCACAGACAGCTCCCCTGGGCACCTGTTCTGAGCTTGGCAGAGGGGCTGCTCACAGACCCCATCTAACCCACACTGTTTCCACCAAGTTGGGAACACAGGTTGATCCGTGCACGGGTGAGAGCTATCTTGATCCCATGGAGACAGGGAAGTGCCATGTGAAGTGGCATCGTTCCTTTTGCTGAGCCTTAGCAGCTGTGCTCAAGGTCTTGTTGAAGGGCTCTGACTCAGGGAGCCCAGGGCAGGTCTGAGGACCTGGTGGAAGAGTAGGTGTTGCCAGGCGAGCCAGCCTGGCCTCCACTGGAGCCTCAGGCGCAAGGGAACCCCTCTCTCTAACAACCCGCTGCTCATGCTTGTGTCTCTATAGAATGGAGCCTGGAGACGATATTAGAAGTCAGCTCAGAGGAAGAAGACCCTCCAGGTAGGGAAGTACACTCAGGTAGGAACCAAGGGGAGAGGGTTCCTGGGAACAGGCAGATTACAGCAGATACTTTGTAGATCGAGAGTGGGAGGTAGGAAATCAAAAAGATGAAGTATATGTATTAGAGGATTTCTTTCTGTTTTTCAGCCATGGAGAGATTTTATTTTTTAGAGAGAGTGAAGGATTGGCGGGGAGGGGCCATGGGAGAGGGAGATGGTGACTCCAGGCTGAGCCAGGAACCTAATGCAGGCCTGATCCCAAGGATCAGAAACCCAGCTGAATGCAGACATTGAAATGACTGAGCCATCCAGATTCAGTCTCTGTTTTGTTCTTTTCCTGTAATGGTAGGGTTTTTTTTAAATTAATTTATTTATTTTCAGAAAAACAGTATTCATTATTTTTTCACCACACCCAGTGCTCCATGCAATCTGTGCCCTGTATAATACCAACCACCTGTTGCCCCAACCTCCCACCCCTCTGCCATTTCAAACCCCTCTGATTGTTTTTCAGAGTCCATAGTCTCTCATGATTCACCTCCCCTTCCAATTTACCCCAAATCCCTTCTTTTGAAATAGAAGTAGTCTGCGTCTGGGCTTTAAAGGTGCTCTGTTTGTAATCCTCTTTTCTTATTTGATATTTATGATTCTCTCCAAAAGTGCAGTGAGGCTGCATTCCTCACTGCCAAACATAAGACCCTTTGGAGACCCTCCTAGGCTCGTTGGAATTTCAGACCTGTGTGAAGACTGCTGAGCTGGTCGTACACCTTGGTGCTCGAGGGTCCCACTGAGCTGTTTCCTGGATGACCCGGCCCAGGACAGGGGCTCTAGAAGTGGGACCATTGTCTCTGCTCCTGTCTGATCCCACTGCTCCAGCCACACGGTAATGGACCTGCTCCCCACATCATGGTCCCAGACCACCCTTGGACCTTCCCTCAACCCGCTTGGGGCCTCCCCCAGTCTTTCCAGGGCTTGGGGGCTTGGCATGATTGCTGGCAAGTGCTGGGGTTTATATAGCCGTGCTCGCTGTGGAACCCTGTCTCCACACTGACAGCCTAGGGGAATTTGGATGTCATTTTCCCTCTCCTGTCACATTCACCTCTTCTCTGGGCTAGGACACTTGTGGGCTCTAGTAACACTCAAGTATGATTCCAGTGTCTATGATCAGCCCAGGCATAGGGCAGTACCTTTATTGCCCAGTTGCCTGTCACACTCATGCTCAGCACAAGCCAGGCCCATGAAAATCACCTCCATGCTAGCTGGTTTGACTCACGGGTCAACTGAGGTAGGACTAGGGAGGATGGCAGTAAACCCATCATCATTGCTCCACTGTTGCCATTTCACAGAGCAATCAGGTTGTCGGAGGTGAGAGGAGAAGGGAAAGAAGAAATTCATGATTCGGGGAAGGATGAGGGAGCATAGCAGGAGGGAGCCAAGGAAGGCAGCAAATCATGGGAACAGAAAGTCATGGGCAGCACCTTGGATGCCTCTTGAAAGAATGGGATGACAGGCTTTGGTTGCAGGTGCCAGTTCTGAAATGTAAGGGCCAGAAAGGGCCCAGAGACCCTGGAGGACTTCATATCAGTGGATCATGGTTCTGGGGCCGATGAGATGGGGGGACTGCAGAGCTGAGGACAGAAATTGAGTATTTGGGTCAGGGACATGATCCTGGGAGAAGTGGCCTGAGTCCTCACCTCAGCCTGACTGTCCCCTTTCCCTTCGCAAGGCATGGCCATGTCTGTTACCATCACTCTGCCCAGAGAAGACTATTTCGCAGACTTAGAAGATTCAGAACAATAGATCAATAATCCGTGTGCCATCATTTCCTCTTTCATTCCATTATACTCTTTCATTTCTTTCTTTTTAGTTTCTTTAGGTAATGAATTATTTTCTTTTGAGACGGAGTGAGATCATGGGAGGGGGTGAGGGGCAAAAGGAGAGAGAGAGAGAGAATCCCAGGCAGATTACCCACTGAGTGCAGAGCCTGACAGGGGACTCGACTCCACGACCCTGAGACCATGGCCTCAGGACTCACACACTTCACCAGCTGAAGAAACCAGGCACCCCTCCTCTCTCTTACTGATAACCTCCTTTTGGTAGCTTCGGCTACTTTCCTCTTTCCTGCTTTTTATGATTCTCATCCTGTAGGACCTGGGCTTATGCAGGCACTTGCTCTTCTCAGATCTTCAAATCTATAGTCTCTGTCCTCAGCCCTGCTCAGCAACTTCCTCAGCATTTTCCTGGTTTCTGGTCCCCAGTCTGCATGAAAAAGCGAGTGCACAAATGGGCCATAGGCAGACCGAACATGAAGATGGGTTTCTGACCACAACCAATCCAGGACCCAATCCTTGTTGTCAGCCGAGCAAGCAGGCTTACTATGTATGTCAGACTTGGAAGGAGGTTGGCTGCTGTATCTAGCAAAAGGCCAGGAATCTGCACCAGATCCCGCAGAACAATAGGCCCTAATGGCCGTAGTTCTATCTGAGAGCTTCCCTAACTCTTGTCCCCACTCCCCACCTAGGTCTGACGGACCAGAAAACATCAAGTTGGGACCCCGAACAGGCACATAGGATGCCTCACTTCTAGACAGCTCACTGAGGCTCTCTGGGCCAATAGGCTCCCATCGGGCATAGCTGAGGCCTTCCCTTTTCCCCACTAGCATGAGTTCTCACTCTTCTGCTTGATGTGGAGTCTCTGCCAAATGCACATAATGGTGGCTTGACTCCCTTGCTCTAGCTAGCTCTGATATTCTTTGCCTGTTGTCATTTGCTTGGCCTTCCTTTACAGGACAGGTCATAACAGAGGTCCCGCCAAGACCCCGTCTGAGCTGCCGTTGCTTCAAAACCACAGCTTTCCAGCCTGGCACCTGGGCCTTCTTCTTGGGTCCCCCTTTTTTTTTTGGCCTCCTTGGTGGAACCAGACCATTCCTTTTTGTCCGCTTATGCTATCCTTTTGGTTACAATGTTGTATTGTTGATTCTCAGGGTCCACAGTCTTTTTTTTGATCCTTTTCATGAACAGAACAAAATCATGTAGTATCCATCTATGTGCCAGAACACACACTGAACCCTACCTTTTGGGGAGTATTTAAAATACTTCATTTAGATAAGTATCGATTTTATGTATTTCCCTCCACTGGTCCACTCATACAGAAATGCTGTGTTAAAAAAAACAGTGATTCGTTTCTCATAATTACTCACGAAGAGCCTGTTTTTCCCACACACAGTGACCGAGAAATTGGTCCGTGAATTCACAAAGGTTGAGAGATAACGAAGTACCTAGCCTTAGCTACACACAGAGAAAAAGCAGATCAAATACATAGATGGTGAGAGAATGACTAATTTGATTAGTATGTGCTTAGAGAAATATGACTTTGGAAAATGGAATTGGTGTTAACACTGCTTTTGATTTCATCTGGGACCCATGTTCAACTTTGTTCTAGAAATGTCTGATGACTCAGGACGGTAAAAATGGATAGGGATGGTGTTTTCAGTCAAGAATGGGACCTCTATTTATTCTCAATATGTGTTTCTTTTCCCCTCTTCACCCTAAAGTTGGGCCAGTGACTCTATGGGGGGGGGGCAGGTCACCTCCCCTCATGTCATTTCCTTTCAAAAACAGAGGGATAATGTGTGAGACAAGAGTTCAACTTTGGAAAGGAAGTCTTTCCTCTCATGTGCCACCCTTGTCTGTGACTAGGCACCTGTCTGGACAGAAGGAGTTGGCCACTGTGCAGCTCGAGTGACTCTGAAAGGTCTATGATGACACCATCACCATGGCGACGAGAGAGACACCTCTGCTGTGCTGTCCAAAGGTCCCTCTTTGGGCTGAGTGAGTCATTGAGACAGGTACAACTCTCAAGGACGGAAACAGGATTGGAAATATTTTGTGTGGCTGCTGTTGTGATATGTTCTTACAGATCTCCGGACTGCTGTTTGCTGCTAACCAGATAGTTCCCTCTTCCTCCAAATATTTTCTCATCATTGAAAATTTTCTCTCTCCCAACTTGTCATTCGGAGTTATACAAATGTTTTATAGTTTAGTTTTATCCCTTGATTTCTATTTTTGGTTAGTCTACCAAGCTAGCTGCCTTTTGTCCTTCGTTGTGAAAACTGTACTCCTCCCTGTGATATCCTGCACCACACCCTTGACACACTAGGTTCCCCTAGGGGAGAAAATACGGCAATGTCTATTTTCATTTCTGTCCAAAATTATATATTCAAATATATGTTCAATATATATATTCGCGATAAGCACCTCCTGAAGCCAACTTGAAACTAGGACCGGCTCCTTCTCCCCTGAACTGTGAACAGGCCTAATATGGGGAAATTCATCAATTCAATTAAAGGGGCCCACTGCCTCCAAACACCTCCACCCCCACCCCTCCTGGCTCAGCTCAGCCTGAGAAGCCTGGAGTGCCTGCCTTTGGGGACCCAGCTGGATTGCCTGCAGGAAGGACGCATGGATGAGCCTGAAAGTCCCACCCTCTGCCAGAGGAGAGAAAGTTTGTCATTTACCCGGGTGCTGGGCTGTCACCACTCCGGGTTCCTTCCTCGCCGGGCTCTGGGCGCTGAGCCCCCAGCCTGCAGGGAAGCGGCAGGACCTGGAAGCCCCGATTGGGGGCAGGAATCCTTTGGCGGCAGCTCGGCCGCCCCGCTCCCCCTCCGGAGCCCTTCTACCTGGCCCTGCCGCCTCGACCCTTACCTGAGGGGGTCTCGGCCACTTGCAAACTCTGCCAGCAGAGCCCAGCAGGCGCCAGGGTCTCCCTCGGCGACTCGCGCGTCCCGCTTGGCTCGCCCGCTCCGTGGGCGCCTTCCCCGCTGCCAGCCGCTGCAGTGGCATCCAGCAAAGCCGACTCGGGATCGCCTTTCTCGCCACCAAGCCTGCTCAGCGCCGGGTCCGGGGCGGGGTGGGGGGCTGCTCTTCGGGGCTGGCGCAGGGGGCCACCGAGCGCGTGGCCAACGGGAAAGTGCAAGAGTGTGCGTCCTGGATTGCAGCAGCGGCGACAGCGGCGGCCGAGGACTAGGAGGCGGTGGCGACGCCAGCCGGCGAGCCGGGGAGGCGGACGGCGGCGCGAAGTGGAAGCCCGGTTCCCGCGAGCCTGGCGCCCGGGCGGGCGGCACTGCGAGTGCCCTGCGCCGGGACGAGGTCCCGAGCGCGCGCGGCCACCGGGTCGGGGGATGGCGAGGCCGGGGCACGGCGGGCGCGGGCGGCAGCTGGGCGCCGGGCGCCGGGCTCCGGCCGCTGTGCCTCGCGCTCGCCGCCTCGCGCGCTGCCTCGCTCGCTGCCCAAACTTCCCGTCTCAGGCCCGAGCTCCCCGCGCTGCCGCCGCCGCCAGCAGCACGCCTCAACCGGGCGAGCGCTGCCCCCGCTTAACTCCTTACGTGCCACCTGGCCCTCCCGCAGCCGTCCGCGGAGCCAGGCAACTCAGCCCCAGGCAGGCCTCCCGGCCTCGCTTTGCTTGTCTCTAAAATGGGCTCGCGGCCCGGCTCTGGGGAGTCGGGTAGAGAATTAACGGAGCAGATTAGTGATGCGAAGTGCCATGTGGCGGGCATTAAGGAAGTGCTCGATAAATGGCAGAGGATTGGCTGCTTCTGCTGCTGCTGCTGCTGCTGCTGCTGCTGCTGTGCTGGGTTAGCAGGTTACCTTGCAGAGTAAACACCCTGAAAAGGGCGGTTTGGTTTGCTGGTGTTTACTTTGTTCTTTTTAACTGGAAATAGGTTTAAGCTGTGTGACCCTGGGCTAGTCATTTACCCTCTCTGAGCCTGTTGCAGAAGATTCCCTCTGCACTGTGTGACCTTGGGTCTCAGCACCCCCTCTGAACCTCTTGTAGTAGCCTCATCTGTAAAGTGGGGGATGATTGATGTGGCTCACCTTCAAAGGACCTCCTGCAAATCTCTGGAAAGGGAGCTGCTCTCAAGAGAACCACCATGGAGCCAGTCTCCTAAATGCCAGGCACCTGGCCAGGGTAGTTCCAAACACATCACCTCATTAAGTTATGGAAACAACCATAAGAGGCAACTTGTTTCTTTTCTTTCTTTCTTTCTTTCTATTTTTTTTTTTTAAAGATTTTTTATTTCTTCATGTAACAGAGAGAGAGATCACAAGTAGGCAGAGAGGCAGGCAGGGCGGGGGAGCAGACTCCCCGCTATGCAGAGAGCCCGATGTGGGGCTCGATCCCAGGAGATCATGACCTGAGCGGAAGCCAGAGGATTAACCCGCTGAGCCACCCAGGCCTCCCGAGGCAACTTGTTTCAACTCCCCTTCGCAGGTGAGAGATTTGGCGCCCCAGGATGTTAAGTTCACCCAAGTTAGCATGCTTACAGAGGAATGGAGCTGGACCCAAGGACCTTCTGACTCCCAAACCAGTACTGTTAAGCTGGGGATTGAAGGAGAAGCTCTAATGTGGGCCAACCTTTGTTGAGGCTAGCAACCAGAATTTGCATCTGCATTTCTTTAATTAGAACATGTTGTATTTCCAATTATAAAATTAATTCTGGTCTAATGTAGGTATTTCAGAAAATACTAAAATATAGGAAGGAAAGCAAATCAACCCTATTCCTACCACCCAGAGGTAATAATGAAGATCTTGATGTAGTTCCCCCACTCTTTTTTCTATACCCACATGTAAAGGCAGTTCGCATAAGGCGAATAATCCCAAGCACACCATTCCGTATCAGGAGATAGGAAGGGTCTGGCAGATGCAATTCATGAACCCCTTGCTGAGGCTGGACCCCCCAGGTACCCCCAGCTTCAACAAACCCAGATGACAGTTACCCTACCACTAGTCCAATAGAAACCTTACCAGGTTGGGGATTTGTGCATTTCACCCAGTTACCATTGGACAAACCCTGCTCTGATGCTTTCCCTTCTCCCACTGTTCCTGTGTCTTTTAGAAGACCAAATCATTCCTTTGCCTGGAGTACAGAGACTACAGATGTCACACACACCTTCCAGGCTGCCCAACCCCATCAGGAACAAAGCATTCCCAGAGTGAAGTCCCCAGGAGGACCGAGGCAGTGCTACGGCTTAAAGGTGCAAGCAATCTGGGTTCAAATCTGTGCTCTGTCTCAAGCAGCTGTCACCTCTCTGAGTCTGTTTCACATCTATAACATGGGGCAGAAAGAACACCAACCCTCTGGAGTCGTGAGGCTTACACAAGACGAAGACCAGTAAATACTCAACTCATAGCAGCTATTGCTTTTCATTAGCAAGGAGAAGTGATCTGAATAACACTAATACTGATTGTCAACAACTGTTGAGTCCTTGCAAAGTGCAGGCACAATTCCCATTAATTCCTAACAACAACTTCAGGTGATCGGTATTAGGACTTAGTCCATTGAGAGATGGGGAAACTGAGGCCCAGAGAGATGAAATCCTCTGTCAGAGGGTACATAGTAAGCTCACAGTAGAGGTTGGGTTAGATCCCAGCTTTTCTGGCCCCTGCGGCCCAATCACCAGCACAATTCCAAATGGCAGACTTGGTACCTTTCCCATGTCCTCCTTGTCCCTCCCCAGCTCAGAACCCTCTTGCTCTGTCCTGGGAGTGATCTGAGTGATCTAGGGACTGACACCTGGCTATGGAGCCCCCTGCAAGGTGCTGGGGATCTGAGAACAGAGCTATTAATCTCCAGCAGCCAACGCCAATCCCCAGCGCCCCCTCAGGCATAGGCACTGGGCTCATGGAGAAATGGAAAAAGCCCCAGGCTGGGACTCAAGCAGGTGAAGTTCAAATGTTAGGCAAGTGTCCTGGATTGGTCACTCCCCATTTTCATCAGCCACAAAGGACGAATAATGTTTTCCCTGCCTACTTCCTAGGGTTGTTGGGAAAATTATGGATTGGAAAACACCTTGAGGGTAGAACCATGTATAAATACACAGCTGTGATCTTAGAGTCATCACAGGCATCACCATACAAGCAGTACAACAGAGCATCGTGACATTCTGTAGCCGTGGAAACTGGGGGCTCTGGAGACAGAATTGTTTTCCCCCATATAATATCCACCATGTGGAGGGAGGGGGCTGATTCTGCCTTTTCTTCCCTTGCCTAATTCTTGGGGTTGCCAGGGCACCATCCAAACACTGTGTAACCCCCTTGCTGGTCTCTGAAACCAAGAGATTGAGATTCGCTATAGAGAGTAAGGAGTAGGGGCTCCTGGGTGGCTCAGTGAGTTAAGCCTCTGCCTTCAGCTCATGTCATGATCTCAAGGTCCTGGGATTGGGCTCACTGCTGGCCAGGGAGCCTGCTTCCCCCTCTCTCTGCCTGCCTCTCTGCCTTCTTGTGATCTGTCTGTCAAATAAATAAATTTTTTTAAAGATTTTATTTATTTGTCAGAGAGAGAGGGAGAGCACACAAGCAGGCAGAGGCAGAGAGAGAAGCAGGCTCCCTGCCGAGCAAGGAGCCCGATGCGGGACTCGATCCCAGGACCTTGGGATCATGACCTGAGCCGAAGGCAGTGGCTTAACCAACTGAGACACATAGGTGTCCTGAAATAAATACATAAAATCTTAAAAAAAAAAAAAGTAAGGAGTAAAGTTTTAGGATTTTTGTCTAAACCACACAGTCAGTTCGGGCAGAATGAGACATTGGACAAACTAATTTTTGCTAAGGTCCTGCTCTGAGCGGGTCCTTGGCCTGGCCCTCTTTTGGGTATCAGGTTTCTGAGCCTCTTCCTCTCTCTGCTCTTGCTACTTCAGCACAGAATCTTACTGTTTCTTGGCCCAAGTCTGCTGCAGGACTCATGGAGGAGAGTGAAGAAACAAAGCCATCTTTGAAATCAATTATAAAGACCAAAACAATGATGTAAGAGAGCTTCTGTGAGTAAAATGATGTAACACCTCCAAGCTACGTTCATAGAACAAGTCACTAACCAGTACATCCCTGTCTTTGAACCACAGCATCCTAAAATAGTATTTGCTGTAATTTCCTGAGTAGCTGGTATAAATGGAAAGAGTGTTAGAGTAGTGAGTGAGCTGTGTTGGGTGGTAACTAACTCCCCTTTGATGGTAGTTTTCTTTTTCTTTTTTAGGATGTCGTTTATTTTTTTTATTTGACACAGAGAGAACACAAGCAGGGGGAGCATCAGAGTGAGAGGGAGAAGCAGGCTCCCTGAGAAGCCGGAAGCCCAACACTGGGGCTTGGTGTGGGGAGTCTCGGCTCATGACCTGAGCCAAAGGAGTCTGCCAGGAATCTCTCTCTGCTCCCCAGCCCCTCCGTTCAGAATCCTCCTATGATTTCCGCCATGTCCCCCCTCCCCCGCCCCAGCCCCACTCTTCTGATGGGGGCTGGTCTGCCATGCAGAATCCCAGAGTCCAAGGGCTGTGTCTTTCAACCATTCCTCTGTCCCTGGCACTCACTCAAGACAGCGCTCTGCACACAGTAGGCTGTGTTAGTCTGCTTGGGCTTCTGTAACAAAAACACTGAAGACTGGGTGGCCTATAAGCAACGGAAATTTATTTCCCACAGTATAGAGGGCCGGGAAGTGCAAGACCAAGGTGCCAATGGATTCGGTGTCTGGTGAGAGCGCACCTCCTGGTTTGCAGACAGCCATTTTCTTTCTGTGTCCTCTTAGGATGGACGGGGCTGAGGGATTTCTCTTCAGGTCTCATTTGTAAGGGCAAGGATCCTATTCATAGGACTTCCACCCAGGTAACCTATTCAGCTTACAAAGGCCTCACCTCCTCCTACTATCACCTTGGGGGTGAGGTTTTAATGTATGAGTTCTGGAGGGACACATTTGGTCTAGAGCACAGGTGCTCTGAAAGAAATGAATGAATTAATAAAACCGTCCAGTATCGCCACAGATATATACAGATGAAAAGAATATCTGGTGTGATCCGGAGAGTTCACTCATTAAAAATTCAGTAAAAGAGGCAAAGGTATGTAAAAGTAGAAGAATGTGTACTGCAGTACCTTTTAATGGCAGAACGCCAGAAAGAATCCAAATGCCCAACAAGTGAGAGAACAGAGGGACCAATTCCAGTATATTCTTAAAGGGAAGGTACCACACGGCCGTGAAAAGTAATGAACTAGAACTCTATGCATCAGCTTGGATAAATCTCAGAAATTAGAGCATTGAGTAAAAAAGCCAAAAAGCTGGCTGCAAGATAATAAATAAGCTAATTGCAAAAGGACACATACATAATACTAGTTAATAAAATTCAGAACTATGGAAAACAATTCAGTATATTTTTATGAGCACCTACATGTACAGTAAAAGCAGAGAAACTGTGAATACCAAGTTCAGGAGAGAGTTTATGGCTGTGGGGGGAGAAAGGGGGCAGCAAAGATCCCAGAGCACTTTCATTGTGTCTTTAATGTTCTACTTCTGATGCCGTTTGGTGGATACGTAGAAGTTTTATTGTTTTTTTGGATTTTCTATTGTATGCCTGAAATATTTTATTTTATTTTTTATTTTTATTATTTTTTAAGATTTTATTTATTTATTTGATGGAGAGATTACAAGTAGGTGAGGAGGCAGGCAGGGGGTGGGGGGAAGGAGCAGGCTCCCTGCCGAGCAGAGAGGCCCATGCGGGGCTCGATCCCAGGACCCTGAGATCATGACCTGAGCTGAAGGCAGAGCCTTAACCCACTGAGTCACCTAGGTGCCCCTGTATGCCTGAAATATTTTATTAAAGAAAAAAAACCCAAGCTAGCTGTTGAGAGTGAAGGCCTAATTCCTATCTCCATTCAGATATTCGCTATGTGTCTCGAACAAGGGATTTAATCTCTGAGCTTCGGTTTCCTCAACATTACAATAGGGATAATAAATCTTGGAAGAATTAAGTGACATCATGGGTGTAAATTGCTTAAAGCAGTGGAAGTATTCAACAAATGGTAACTATTCATAAGTAATTATCAACAGCAGTTAGTTTCAAATTATTTGAAAACTGGAGACATCCAAGTAGATCAGCCATTTTAAAAAAGATTTTATTGTTGAGTAATCTCTACACCCAACATGGGGCTTGAACTTAAAACCCTGAGATCAAGAGTCACATGCTGCACCAACTGAGCCAGCCATGTACATCCAAGATCAACCACTTCTAACCTATCTTCACAGATGACACCCTAAGAATTGAGAGGTTGGGAAGTTGTCTGAGGTCATGGGGGGCATGGGAGGCAGCATTGAGGATGGGAGGTGTGCAGAGGACCCCCCTCTGGGTAAGGTGCTGAGCAGGTGTCTGTTCCAAAGTGCTTCCCTCAAAACCTCACTTCCTTCTAGGGAACCAACAATGGTCACATGGGGACCTACTAAAACAGTAGGACCTACTAAAACAGGTACCTGGACAGGTTCTAATGTGGCTTCCTAATCGCAAGGCCTATTTATGTCACCATGAAAGAGATGGAGAAGAATAATGTCACAAGGGCATCCCTTTCTATTTTATATAACTATATTTTAATATTTTAATTATTTATTTGTCACAGAGATATCACAAGTAGGCAGAGAGGCAGGCAGAAAGAAAGGGGGAAGCAGGCTCCCCACTGAGCAGAGAGCCTGATTCGGGGCTCCACTCCAGGATCCTGAGATCATGACCCAAGCCAAAGGCAGAGGCCCAACCCACTGAGCCACCCAGTTGCCCCCTATTTTGTATTTTTTTAGTAAAAATCTGATGCCTAACACACAGAGGCATATATCTTCACAAAAATACACAAATTCAAATGCAGTTTGTTAATAGCCCCAAACTGGAGACAACACAAATGTCTATCCATGGGAGAATGGACAGCGTTGCACTCTTTCTGCAGGATAATACTCTCCGGCAGAGAATGAACACACTACTGCTATCAGGACCACACAGACAAATGTCCCAAACAGTGTGGATGAAACAAACCAGACCCAAAGCTTTTACTTGCTGATATTTACATGAAGTTCAGCACTGGCAAAACTAACCAGGAGGCTAGATGTCAGAGTAGTGGTTGTGCTTCAGTGAGAGGTTGGAAGTGGGCTGGGGGGCCATCCGGGAATGGATAGTGTTGTGTTGGTTGGTCTGGGTCTTGGTTCCCAGGGTGTGTTCTTCGTGAGAATGCATAAGCTATACTCTTATTGCTTGTACACCCATGGCCATATATTACACTTCAATTAAAATATTGTTTAATATAAAAAAAACTTGCCAATTGCAGTATTTTAACCACTATTAGTTACTGATTGTTTATGCCACATCACGGATGGAGTCATATAATATAGAGGGCAATTGTGGGCCTCTCAGTTAGCAACTTCTCCGAAGCCTTGACCTTGAACGGTACCAGCTGAAACCAGCTTTCGTTTCAGGCTCACTGAAAGGGGGGATTGTCTACTGAGGACCCAGCCAGGTGGAGACAAGGGCCATTACTCAGGACATCTGGTCCAGAGAGACAGTAAAATTATCTGATTTGGCAGTTTCCTGGGATCAGATGCCCCAGATAATGGTCAAACTGCCATGGAGACACCACACATTCCAGCCAAAATACCCACCAGGTGGACCCTTCTCCTGGAGCCCTAATTGTGGGCGGAGCGCAGAGAGAGGCCTGTGCCACCCCGGGGTTTCCTTTCTGCAAGAGGAGCCAAAGGAGCTCTTCCAGAATCTGCATAGGCGCCAGAAAGGTAAGGCCGATCTGGTCCCAGCGGCGCTCCAGGCCTGTCCCCTCCAAGGACCCAGCTCTGAGCCTTTGGGCAAAGATGATCTCATTCAATCTAGCAGCCCTAGGAAAGAAGTAGCATCACAACTCCCATTTTGGGTGGAGGAAACAAGCTGTGAGAGGTTGAATGAGTCTCCCAGGAGTGAACACCAGGGGCGCTATTCCCCATTTCTTATCCAAGTTACTGGCCCATCTGGCATCCCTATGAGCTTCACTTCCACTGGATGCTCAAGGAGTTCAGGTCCCCCGCCATGCAGGCTCACAGGTGCAATTCAAAGTGCAGGGGTTCCATGGCGGAAACTGCTGCAGAGGTAAAAGACAGAGAAAGCAAGGTCGGACAGGAAGAGCCTTCAAACTGAATACAGGTCTGCCCTCTGGGAAAGGCCACGGGAAGAAAGGCAGTCTGTGCGGGGAAATCCCCATACCACAGCTCAGCTCAGAGGCAAGAACATTATCCTGTGTGTACCTTGACTTCCATGGGAAAGTCATATTCAATTATATACTGACACACCTCTCACCGACAGGAGCAGTACCGAGCAGAGACTTTTATTTTTTTGAGTTTATTTATGAGAGAGAGAGAGCGAGATCGAGAGCGCACACATGCATGAGCAGGGAGAAGGGGCAGAGGGAGAGAGAATCAGAATCCCCGTTCAGCAGAGAGCCCAATGTGGGGCTCGATGCTAGGACCTGGAATCATGATCTGAGCCGAAGGCAGACTCTTAATCGACTGGGCCACCCAGGTGCCCCTGGATGGATTTTTTTTTAAGATATTATTTGAAGTAATCTCTATATCTAATGTGGGACTTGAACCCATAACCCCGAGATCAAGAGTTGCACATTCTACCAACTGAGCCAACCAGGTGCCCAGAGTAAAGACTGTCTTAAAACACTGTTGCTTATGTATCCAGTTATCTGTGCCCCAAGCCTACCCATGGAGCCACAAGCCCTGCCTTATTTGTCAGGTGGTACCAGTGAAAGACCCTAGAGGACCCGCACCCAAGGACGCACTCACAGACCACTGGATGCAATAAGCAAGAGGATTTTATTCGGGCATGCTCGGACTCCCAGGGACACTTGACCACGAAATCCGCGAGGGATGGGTCAGTGTCCGAGAGCCCCGATCTGTTTCGGGAGTCCCTTAATATAGAATTTTACAGTCCATTACATCAGAGCCCTCACTTTTCTAGCCAGTAATTTCAGAGCATTACAGTAAGGCCTACACATAGGTAGCCAATCCTTTAAAACCAACCATACATTCTGGCCAGTCACCGTTCAGGTAGTGTACAGTAGAGGGTACGTGTTGAATTGCACGTTTCTAACCTTTATCTGTATACGTGCTGAACCGCACGTCTCCAGCTAGCGTACGTGCTGAACCGTACGTCTCCGGCCTTGGTACGGGAGGCAACCCTTATCAATTTTACTTAGTAGTAGGGGAAATTCTTAACAGGGGAAGGGTATAACTTTATTTGATTACACAGCGAACGAGGGTTTAAGCAATTTTTCATTTCTTAGCAAAGCATTAGAAGCATTATTATACAGAAGCCAGAAACAGCTGGGTTAAACACAGATTTTTGCTATTCGTTATCCTGTTATGCTGCTTGCTGACTCCCTTATCTATGGTCAGCTGGCCACAGTTTCTTAGTTAGCATAAGCTGGTTATAAAAAGAATGTTAAAACTTATAGGCTATACTATAGTTCTGACCTGGGGTCCTTCACCAGCACAGAGCAAGGCGTTCACACATTATAAGGACTAATAAATGCACATTTCTGAGCCTGAACTGGAGGCATAGCTGTGGGACCACGTGCCACATGCATTAGTTGATTTAATTCCTGATGTGGGAAACAAAGGCAGAGGAAAAATTATTAATTTTCCTTACTACCTACAGCCCATTGACAAGCCCTTGAAACAAGAACTTCCTCTAGGAACTCAACTGCCTTGATGTTGACACTTTGCTAAGGGCAAAAGGCAATCTAGCTCAATCCCCCCCCCCCCCACACACACACACACTGCCTAGGATCCTGTAAGTCAACTTTAACATATAAAAATTCCTTTGGAAGTTTCCTGTATCTCTTAACCCCCCCAAGATAGGTCTTGGCAATCACCCCACAAGCCTGTGGTCGACTGATAAACATGGTCTCATGGCTAAGGTTTTATTAGACAATAATAAATGACCTTTTCCAACAATAGCTAGCCTCTTCAAGGTCCTAGAAACCTTGTTCCCAAATTCCTTAAAAGGTTTACTCTAACCTACCCCTTCCCAACTTGAAAGTGCATAATGGGCCACTCCTCACGACCCCAGGGCAGCTCTTACTCCCCAGAGGTCCTGTCTCTGTGCTTTAATGAAACCACCTTTTTGTACTAAAGATGTCTCAAGAATTCTTTTTGGTACACTGAAAAGAAACTTTAAAAAAAGAAGAAGAGAAAAGAAAAAAAAGAAAAGGAAAGGAAAAAAAAAAAGAAAGAAAGAATTTGTTTTTGGCCATGGGCTTTGAACCTTAACGCTTTTCCTCCATCAGTCCCCACCACAGCCCCATGTGGACAGTACTGTTGCCATCTTCCCAATGGAGAAACTGAGGCCCACCAGGGTGAGACAACCTTCCGGAAATCATGCACTGGGAGGTTTCAGGCTGGGGTCGTCCAGGCTCCATGCTGGGGTTTTTCCGGCGGGACATGTGGCTGTCAGGCCCGGCAAACAGGTCATTCCAAGATGCAGCCCGATGTCCTCATTCTCCCTGGAGATGCCCGCCCAGCCTCCAGGGAAATACTCTTGGAAACCAACCTCTTCTGGCGTGTTCCAATTGAAACCCATGAGTATCCTAGGAAGAGAGAGAGCCCGGGGCTTGTGGGCTGAAAGGTTTTTACCATGAAGGTCAGGGGATGTCAGCCCGTCCTGGTTACAGAGCTGGTCCAAGAAGCTTGTGTTTTGAATGTTATTTCTTTCCCATGTCTTCTGTGTTCAACCTTTTTCCATGCAAATAAACTCAGGAGCCACAACTGTGCGAATCACAGCAGCAATTTTTGCTGATCTCCTACTAGGGGTGAGTCTGGGGTCTGCTGGTCTGGGACCCATCACATCCACGTCGGCCTTGCAAACCCACAGCCGCCATGCACCGTGGGTATTCCTACTTCCATTTTTGAGGTGAGCAAACAGGCTCAGGGAAATGAAGTAACCTGCCCACTGCTGGAAAGTGGCACAGAGAAGACCTGGATCCAGCCAGGTCAAGGTCTGAGCATAAGACAGGGAGAAAGGACACCAGCAGCCTGAACTGGGAGAGCCCTGGAGGCAGCCATTCCTTAAAGACATATTGGGACAGCCTTGTCCTTGGCACCCTGCCTCCCATCACCACTCCAAAGTCATCCACAGCAATCTCTTAGAACATACACAGCTCTGACTACACCACCCCCTGCTCAAGACCTCCAAATGGCTTCCTGTTTCCCACAGCTGAAACCCAGACTCCTTCACTTGGCACCCAAGGCCTTCTGCAGCCGGGCCTGAAATCCACTTCCTGCCTCCTTTCCCACAGTTCCAGCCTACCCTCTGTAGCAGACGCTCCCCTGCTCCCCCACACCGCATGCTTGTTCTCCACCTTGCCTTCGAAGACGCTCTCTCTCCTCCCTGGAGTGTTCTTTCTCTCCTTCTAATTCTCCACCCAGTGAACTCCTGCTCGTCGTTCGATTTCAAATGGTACCTTCTTTTGAGAGGTCTTGGTTTCTAGAAACCTGTGACTTCACTAACATATCAAGGATGGGAGAGTAGAGTGAAACCAGTTGGGCCAATGGAATCTTCTTCTCTTTATGCCTTAGGACACAATCAGAGAAGGCAATTCCATACCCTTGATCGAGCCTCCCCAAAAAAAGAAATGGCTCCCCAAAACCATTTACAGAAGCTGGAAGCCTCCCTCCATCCCCTTTTCCCCCCACTGATTGTTTTGTTTGCCCAGAAATAGCATAATCCATCTTGGGGAAAACTGTTTCTTTCCATTCCAATCTTGTCTGTCTTGGAGGAAGCCATCCCTGAATGTGGTAGGGACACCTTGGAATGTAACTTGGCCAATCTCAGAATCCCAAGGCCCCGACCACAGTGATTGGTCCAAGAATTGGCACATGACCCAAGCCCAGCCAATCAACGAACTTCCCTGGGAGTTTTCTGACTAGTTGGTGGGGAACAATGCTATTTTGTGTGGTCGGAAGGTTCTAATGTTTAGATGTCCAGAGCCACCGGTGATACTGGTACGAGACCAGTGAGGATGACTAGCTTGAGGGAATGAACCAGACTACACAGAGAGGATGTTGCTGAATTAGTTTCTGGCTTCCAACACTCCTGGAGATTGCTTTCACCCCTGATCTTTCTGCAAATGGGTCTCGGGGGCCCATGAAGTCTTTAGTAGGAGTTCAAGTTCAAGATGGGTTCTGATCTTAAAACCATAGGGTGAATTTTGGTCACTTAACAACTACAGGGTTCTAACAAACAATTAAAACTCATTCTTCAATTACATTAGGTGATAATACAGTCAATAAATATTTATTAAAGACCCGGTATAGACTAGGCACTCTGCTAAGGGGGATCCCAGAGGGAGAGAAAAGTATGGTCCCTGACCACACAGAGCTCAGTCCCATTACCCTCACTTAGTTATTGAAATTTAAAATAGTTAAAATTAAATAAAATTTGAAGTTCAGTTCATTAGACTCATGTACTACCTTTCAGGTACTCAGCAGTCCCATGGTGCTGGTGGCTACCATATTAGGCAGCATGGACACAAAACCTCACCCTCAGCACAGAACTTTTCACTGGCCCATGCTGGTCTAGAGCCCTGCCCATCCAAAGTGTTCTTGAAACCAGCCCCATCAGGCTCACTGGAAATGCAGAATCTCAAATACCATCACAGATTTAGTGAGTTGGAATCTGCATTTCAAAGAGATTGTTGTGACTTCGTTAAATTAACATTTGTTAATGGAGCATGGGGGAGGAGGGTGTTGAGCCACAGTTACCCAAGACAGCAGTGGTGTGAAATAGAGTTCATTGGTTACTCACCTGTCAGGCAGGCAAGGGGTACTCAGCTGCCTGAAGGGGTCTGAGCAGGAAGGGCCAGGCAGAGTGCTGGGGGCCCAGGCCTTCATTATGGTCCATGGGTTCCCAGTCTGAGGCTAGATTGGTCAGTTCTAAACAAAAAGGGTGGGATTCTTGTAAGCCTCGTGGCCCTGGGTGGCAGGAGAGAACGCTCATCACAAGGGCCCTTGGTTGGTCCATGTGAGGAACTTACATTTACTTATGACCACAGGTTGTTCATTTAGGACATGTGGCCATGGAAGAGTCGGCATCAGTTCAAGGCCCCTGAAGGCTGCTGGGCCACACAGAGCAGATGCTGAGAGCCAAAAACTGTGGAGTAGTTGAGAGAAGTGCTCAACACAGATGCCCAGGCGATTCACATGTGCATTATCCAAAGAAACGCCATCCTAAGAGCCGCTCTGAGTTTAGCCCCTCTGCCTGACGCTGTCACACACACCCTCCCGTGAGAAGCAGAGGAGGGTCCCAATCTGTCTTTCAGCCGACTGACCTCCCCGCCAGCCACAAATTCAGCTCTCACAAAGTGGACAGTTGGGCACCCACCTAGTTGGTAAATAGGATTCCGGTAAACTAGGACCCCTGGACGAGGTGGGACCCTAGGGGAAATACCACCCTAGGGATGATTTTCTTCAGGGTAAAACCACTGCAGAGAGCTGGGAGTGAGCAGGCATTTATGCTGTGTTATTAGTTTTATTTTTTTCCCCAGAAAGAGGAAGAAGGCCCTTGCTGTGTGGCATGAGTTCTGCTCGTTCTCATGCTGTAAAGGATGTGCCCACCCCTGTGTGGGCTTAGGGGCTCTCAACCATCCCAGCCTGATTGAGAAGCACTCTTTGAAAAACCTGTGTGCGGCAGGGCACGCGCGCGCGCACACACACACACACATACACACTTCAACTAATTGGTGGCAACCAACAAGAACCAAGAAAAAAGGCAACAAACTATCCATTTATATTGCAGATTGTGACCTTTATGCTTGAAATCTTTTCAAACATCCTGTTTATAGCTCTGGGGTTCTGGCATTCAATAATTCTCCAAATTATTTTTCTCCGTTGTTTTATTTTTCCCCCAGTTGTCATTGTGATGCATTGCATTCCCCCAATTTCTGGGCCTCATCACCGCCCCCTCCTGCCCCCTTCTCCCCAGCTGGTTTCTCCTGAGAGTCCCATAATTTGCAAAGACCAACAGCAGGACTTTTCTTGAATGTTGCCACTTTATTCAGGCGAACCAGCTGCAGGAGCTGCTTTGCAAGGCTTCACCTGCCCACGCAGAGACCAAGGCAAGGGGGTTTCCGAAAGGCTTTGGGTGGAAAGGAGGGCTTTTTCTCCAAGCTGTGCAATGCCTCTACCCCCCCCCCCCCCCCAAAGATCTCCGATGCACTGATCTGTGAGGTCATTCCCGGAAGTGTTAGTAAGTTACAGGGGCAGATATTCCAACTGTGTTACAAGTAACTAGGGGTTAAATTCAGAGGAGAGTCTTCCTTATGGGGGATTTCTCAGGACCTTCAAAAACCAGCTCCTTTGGGGGGTGACACGAGGTGGCAGGTTTCCCAAGTTTACTTAATCAGAGTGCACCTGTTTTCCTGGATGGTCTCGTAGATCGCCGTCCACCATTCGCTTGTGGGGTGCTGCTTGTCCCAGTTAGTACTGCAGGGAGGGTCCGGAAAACCCAGCCCACAATGACAAGAAGGGAAGTAGGCTCTGCCTCTCTGTAGAATGTGCAGCTGCCTCTGGCTTCCCAGGCAGCACAGTAGGGATTCAGGATCAGAAAGAATGGGTTTGAGCCCTGCTTCCTGGCATCGTTAATATGCCCATTTTAAGTACACAGCTCATCCCCACACTTGTACCTGATGATCCGGGAGCCTGAGTGGACATGGTTCCTTCTGCCTGCCCATTCTCCTCTCTCTTCTGGAAACAAATCCCTTTTTTCAAGGGGACACACAGATCCTTAGAATTAATGAGCCTGTGGAGGCTCATTGCATGTTTGATTCTTCTCAGAGAGCTGATGTCTGCAACAAAAGTGTTTGATGACTGAATGTGGATCGCTGAGTCATTCCAGAAAAAATAACGTGTAACAACAACAACAACAACAAAAGTATCATGGGCTTCCTGTGTACCAGCCACTGTGCTGCTCCAGTTTCCATTCTCGGACTCACTTAATCCTCAGGACAACTCCATGAAGGGGCTCCTACAATTATTCCTATCTTACAGATGGGAAACTGGAATCATTTGCCATATGACTCAGAGAGAGTAATCAGAGATGTCAGGCCGGACCTGTCCTCCTTCACATCTGCAATTCTTAAACGCTTGGACTAGACGGATGGAGAAAAGCAGTCAGTATCCAGGAGAGTTACTATTTTTGGAATATTTTCCATATGCCAGGCTCATGGGTTACTGTTTATCAAGTACTTTCTGTAAAGCAGGCTCTGCTCTAAGAACTGTGTACTCATTTAACCCTCATAGCGACCCCATAATCTAGGGATCATTCTTTAAGGAAACTGAGGCACGGCAACATCTGTTAACTTGAAAATATAGAAGTTCTTTTACCAGCAAAATGGTTTTTTTCTGGGAACAGCAGGGAATAGCAAAACAGAAGAACCATAGGCAAGTGTAACCAACAAAGGAGAGAAACGTTTTATGGAGAAAGAGGAAGTTAGTATGGTTGTTTTGAATGAAAGTCCTCTAAGCAAAGCAAGACTTCAGGGTGCTGACAGTTTCTCACTAGCTTAGTTGTTAGGGTAGTTGATTTCTGGTGAGGAATGCAATATACACCCCCCCCCCCCCAACACGGCCCTGCCCTAGCCTATAATTGATTATTTCCTGAATCTTCTGTTGGGAGTCTGCAACTGACAGTTCTTCCTATAATGGATACTTGAACAATACTCTGCCCCCTGCTAGACTCTCCCTTCTAGCCTCCTGACTCCCTTTTAGTGAGGTTTCCTTTGATTACTTTTTATATGTTCAATGCAGGCCCAGGGCTTACACAGCTTCTTGGTGATGGAAACAGGATGTGAACCCAGAACTCTGGAGTCCAGGGTGTGTGCTCTTTCCCATGCTGCTGCCCCAGCAAAGGGCTTTTGTTCCTCTCCTGGAGGGCAATAACAGTTTGAACCAAAAAGCCAGGTCTCGATGGCACTCAGCTCTCTCTGAACATTCTGAGGCTGGAGCATCAACAAGGCTGTGGTGGTGTCCTTACTACTGCCTTGGTTCTGAGGACATTTAACCTTCTCAGTTCCCCTTACCCTCCTTGGGCCAGCTCCTGCATGAATCAAGGCTTTCAGACAGGGGAAGGAAAACTACAGATGGGCCAAGAGCCCAGCCTCAGGGGTCCTGCCTACCAGGCCCAGCTCTTTGAACATCCCACATCACGTCTGACCACCGCTCAGACACCAGAGTGAAGAAGTTTTATTTAAGGGGCTCTGGATGGCCCTGGCAGGCTCGCCCTGAATTCCCGCATTCCCCACTGCCTGGGGCGGAAAGAATTTCCAGCCAAACTTGGCAAGCCAGGAAGGACTGTGGTCTGGCTTCTCCCTTTGAAAGGTGCTATGCAGCTCTGGCAGCCCAAGGCATCTTTTTCCTCTCCTACCTCATTGCTAAGAATAAACAGGCCACCTCCCCGCCCTCCACTCAGGCCCAGCCTGTGCCGAGCTCTCCCTCTGCTGGGTTTAAATGGTCTTTGGCAGTGAGAGTGTGGACAGCAAGCCTGAGAGTTGGGATGTAAACCCAGGATGTGTGGTTCCAGACCTCACTCTTGTACTGTGTTGGAGGAACCACCTATGGGTAGGACAGCAGAGATTTTTTTCTGGAGATCAGACCTGTTTTCTACTTGGAACTGCATTCATGGTGTGGGGAACAGACAGACCCTCAGACCTAGCTGTGGCTGCTGCTGTCAGCATCCTACCTGTATGCCCGGACACTCATCACTCTGTTGCTTGGCAGTAGCTTCTTTTCTTCTTCTTCTTTTTTTTTTTTTTTTTAAGATTTTTAAAAATTTATTTGACAGACAGAGATCACAAGTAGACAGACAGGCAGGCAGAGAGAGGAAGGGAAGCAGGCCCCCTGCTGAGCAGAGAGCCCAGTGCAGGACCCTGGGATCATGACCTGAGCCGAAGACAGAGGCTTTAACCCATGAGTCACCCAGGCGCCCCACGGGCAGTAGCTTCTTAGGCCAACCCGGGTGTCTGGGCCAAAGTGCTAGAGAATTGGAAAATGAGAATAAGTAGGTAAATGTCCCAGGTGCTTGTCCCTGGGGTGGGCTAACTCTGTCCACATTATACCCTGTCTGTCCCAGAGCCCCGCCATGGGGCTGCCCACGGCACTCATTTGCTCAGTAACACCTATTTGTTGGTTTCCTTCCCTTCCCTTCCCTCCCACCCTTCCTGCTGTTCCCAAGGATCTGCTCCTTCTTCAGCGTCTCTTCTGGGGGACGCTCAAAATAGACGGCCCTCGAGAGTCCTAAAGGGGCTAAGGCTAAGGGGTCTCTTTCTTTAACGAGCCAGACTCTTAGCTGTCCAGGCTCCTGAAGGTGCCAGGACGGAGTAGGCAAACAGACTGGTGGCAAGTTCCCATGTCTTCAGTCCATGGCCTTGGAATGCACTGCTTGGGTTTCTTTCCACTTCCACTGCTCTGTCTTCAGGGAGCCTGTGCCAAGCAGAAGTTCATTTGCCCTGAAATCTGTACTGAGCATTGACCATGTGCTAAGCACCACGCTGGGCTCTGGCCACCCAGAGGCGAGCACTTAGCTGAGAAAGTCGCCCAGCAGGAGGCCAGTGGACAGCCTTGTCAGAGAAGATTGAGATGTCTAGACTCCATCCCCAGAACCTGATTTGATAAATCAAGGTGTGGCCTGGGCACTGACATGTTTAAAAGCTGCTGAGGTAGTTCTAATTGTTGCCAGGGTAGAGACCCGCTTGCCTTAAGGCCTGTTTGCCTGTTCAACCATGGGCTGATGAGGAGGTGAGAATGTTGGCAGGGACTTCTAGGGAGCAGGGTCCCTGGTCTCCGTTGTCTTGCCCACCCTGGGCCATGGGGGTAGAGGAGGGTGCAGAGTCAGGTTTCCTGGTCCTCAAGGTATGTCCACCTTAAAAATAAAAGTCGATCTTTTACCAGCAAAATGGGTTTACTCAAGAAGAGTAGAGAATTACAATGTGGGACACACTATGGCAAAACCATAGGCAAGTCCAACAAACAAAGGAGAGGAATGTTATTCTGTGGAGAGGAAGTTGGAAGACATCACTTTGAACAAAAGTCCCTTAGAGAAAAGCAACAGTTCAGAGTGATGACGGGTCCTCATGGGCAGACTTGTGGAAATTGTTGACTTCTCCTTGGCGATGGATGTACATCTCTCCCCTGTTGGGGCCTGTAATTGATGATACCTCTCGACCATACTTCCGTTGGGGTCTGTAGTTGACAGTTCTGCCTGTAATTAACAGTGAGCAATGCATCTCCCTGTTCCAGGCCCCCACACTAAGTAGCGAGGTTTCCCTTTATTAATTTTCACAAGTGTGTACCCCAGATAACCAATCCATCTACACCAACCGTGCTCTGAAGCAGAGCCCAGTTCTGAACCAGAATTTATACTTGTCTACACGTACACGTTCAGCACGAGGCCCTGCACCTGATTACAGAGTCTCCGGAGTCAGAAAGATATGGGTCCTAACACCACCTACAACACCTACTTAGCTGTGTGCCCTTGTGCAGAAGAATTCACCAATCTGTGCGATAACAACAACACCTCACAGAGAAATTTTCCCGAGGAATACCTTTTGACGATATCTAGAGACATTTTTAGTTGTTAGAACTAGGGGGTGATACCGTCATCGTGTCGGTGCTGCTCAATGCTGTAGAATACACAGGGACCCCTTCCCTCCACACACGCCCACCCCAGCTGCATGGATCATCTAGAACAAAAGGTCGATGGTACCACTGTTGCAAAAACGGTGATCTAAGTCAATCATGCAGCACTGAGTTAGACACAGAGTGAGGGGCCCCGGAACATCAGCTCCTTTCCATTTGACTTATTTACTGCCAAAATGTCGACCTGGTATGGTGATCCTGGGCGGCGCCTCGGGAGAAAAAAATACTAATTAATTAATATGGGGGGATGAGGCAGAGGTGCTAGGCTAAGGCTCTCTACCAGAAATACGGTAAGAGCCACAAATGCAGACCATATATGTGAGGTGAAATACTGTAATATTTTAAATATTTTACTTAACCAACTTATTGAATATATTAGCATTTTTACATGGAAACAATATAAATTATTAAGATATTTTATACTTTTTTTTTTTTACACCAAGTCTGCAAAATCCAGCGTCCATGTTACCCTTACACATTGTGGACTGTGACCTGTAGTAATGTGGACTTGTCACATTTCAAGTGCCCCATAGACACATGGCTCCTGGCTTCTGTGGACAGCAGAAGTCGGACTAAAGCCTTTCCTCTCACATACGCTTGGTGATGATCAGGTCAGGCCAAAAGAGAAAACAGAGGAGGAGATAAAGGAGGATGGGAAGGGAATCTTTGAGAACATATAAACAGGAAGCAGGAGTAACATCTCCAAAAAAGGCCTAGAGCCCTGTGCTCTGCCTCTGCCCACCGGCAATGGGGAGACACAGGAGGACCTGCCTCTGCTCTCCAGGTTAACTTTGCTCATAGGCACCAGCCCCAGAGGAGCCTGGGCAGGGGTGGGGGAGGTGGGGATGGATGCTGACCTACCAGCGGCCCACAGCAGGAACTCAGAGCCCTGGGGAGACCATTCCCCCAGCCCACCCCCAACAAATTAAAGAGACCCTTTACATAAGCCTCATCTAAGGCTGGCTCTCCCAATGTATTTAAATCACCTTTGGCTTAGGGAGATGGAGTGTCCGCTTGTTCCATCAAGTGATGACTCCTGGACAAGACAAAGCCATTTCCGTGGCTAAAAGGACAGAGTGTTCAGAGAGTGCTGAATCCATTAGGGACCAAAGTGGTTTCCCGCTGTCATCGGCAGAAATGCAGATGAAGATAGAGCTCAGGGTGCTGGGTGGAGGCCCTGGGATCAGCATGGGGATTCCCAGCCCCACAGCTAAGTCACAGCAGCCCCGTGAAGACCAGCCCTGTTAAGACCCTCTACAAAGTAGCTTAGGGTACGTTTACTGTGGGTGGGTAACCTGAGGCCAGAAAACTGGCCCACGTTCCAGCTCCATCTGACAATGGGTGATCAATCCAATCCTTCCAAGCCCATTTAGTCATCCATAAAAGGGAGTGATAACTGTTATTCCCACTGGTCAGTCTGCCCCCAGACATTTAGGACTCACACAGTCATCTCTTCTGAGTCTGCGTTCAGATGTTGCCTCCTCCAAGAGGTCTCCCCGCCGTGTCAGAAACCACAACTCTATTCTCACCACTCTTCAGCCCTTCGTGGCTCTGATTTATTTTTTCATATATGTAGTATAGATTTACATATTCTGTTTGTGTTCTAGCTCACCCCCAGTAGAATTTCAGCCCCAGGAGGGAGGGAGTTTTGTCTCTTTTGTTCCCTGCTATCTTCCCAGCACCTAGAACAATGTCTGGAATGAAGTATGTGTTTGATAAATATTTGTTGAAATAATTTTATTTAGAATTCATTCTTTTCTTTTAATAATCTCTACGCCCCCAACATGGGGCTCAAACTCAGATTCCCGAGATCGAGTTGTATGCTCTTCTGACTAAGCCAGCCAGGTACCCCCGACTGACATAATTTCTTACTTAAAGAAACATCAACAATGCCTGGCACATAGTAGTTCATTAGGATTACTCAGATGTTGGTCACAAAAGCAGGAATGTGCCCCATGGTTCCTACTTTCACTTTATTAACTCATCTAAAAATGTGAACTCTGGCTTTACCAAGGTGCCAGGCAGAGTACTAGGTTCTGTTGCAGCAGGGCTGGGCAAGAGGGCACAAAATCTCAGCGAGGATTTAATAGTACCCCACTCACAAGTTGTTGGGAGGACTGAATAAACTCATGCCCGAAAATGCTTTGCATGATCCAGGAACATCGTGTCTGCATTAGTCAGCTTGTGCTGTGATGAAGCCATGTGACAAACACTGCCCAAAAATCTCAAGAGAGCTCTAACAGAGTCACTTCTCACTTTTATGTCTGGAGGGGAGATGGGTCTCTATTGGGTCTGCTCCATGTGTCTTCTCATTTGGGCCCCTCATAAAGGATCAGCTCCTATCTGGAAATGCTATTCTCTGGAGACAACAGCTGTTCTTTGACATAACTGCCTAGAAGTGGGAGACATCATCACTTTTGCCCACATTCTGGTGGCCACTTCAATCCACATGGCCAAGTCCCACATCTAGGCCAAGTCCCACATCTATAGTCCCACGTCTATAAGGAAATGGACTCTCTTCACTGACCAGGGAGGGGAGAGGGACTACTTGCTGGATAATAGTACAAAACACCCTATGTTTAATAGAAGGTCTTTAATATTCTAAGGGAGAGAGGAAAAAAAAAATAAAACCCTATTACAAAATCTGGGATAGGCAGTCATCAACGGTTACAGATCACTCAAGGAGAGCTGAGTTCCAGAATTGGAAGCTGGATGCCCTCCTGGTGTTTTTTATGAATCAGAGAGAGCACCCGTTTGAAATCAACACAGACTCAGTATGTGCATCTCAGCCCTATCAATGAACGGCCAAGCCTCTGTGTGTCCCTTTACCTCTCCAGGAGTCATCTACACAGTGAGGTTCTCACATGACTCTGGGAGTTTCTGTGAGGATCAAAGGACTAATATGTGCACAGACCTTTTGTGGGCCATGAACAACCACAGTGGTTGTCTAGGATTCCAGAGCCATTCATATGATGGCCCTGAGTGCCCAGTGAAGCTTCGTGGCCACCCAGCTGAGCCTCAAGCCTTTCCCAGGGATAGTCTGCATAAAGGCACCCTTGAAGGTGACGTTGCAATATTTCTCTTGCAGTTCCCTCTCCTGCACTAATTCAAAGCAAGGCTGAGGAAGTCAGGCACAGGCCAGACAGATATTTCCTGGGCATGTCAATGGGCCTGATGCTCTGCAAGGGGCTGGGAATAAGGCAGGAAGGGAGGCAGTTGTACCCACACCTGCTGTCATGAAGTTCACGTCCCATGAAGGATGGTGGGTAAGTAATTCTAAGTGTGGGGGGTGTTGGGGTGGCACAGGGCATAATGGATGAGGATGACAGAGCTAAGCTGGAGGAGAAGCCTTACCGATGAAGCTGCTACTGTGATGCCCAGCAAATAGAGGTGTGCAGGAGGGAGGCCATGTTGCAGTGGCCATGCCGTCTTATAATGGGCAAGGTTAACAAGCTCTGAGAACATGCTCCAGACTCAAAAGTCAGAGGTAGCTTCCTGGGGGCCATGGATGGCGGCTGACCCTCCTGCATCAGCTGCATTAGAGATGATTGGATGTGTCAAAGCCAATGAGAGTGATGTAGTCCTCTTCCTGCCAGGGACCAGCTCAGAGAAGACACATACCCATTCCAGGACAAGGAGACTTGAGGGAGCTTTGCCTGGAAGCTGCAGGGAGGGGTTTCCTTGACTGTCACAATGAGACACACATTAAAATAAAAAACCCTCTGATTTCTTTATGCGGTTGGGTCTGGATGCAATGCCCGGTCTACAGCAGCTACTTTGCCACCTGCCATGGGTGAAGCTTACCAAGCAAAGAAATGGAAGGGGTGGGGATTCTTGAGGACACTGCACAGCGGCCTCAACCAAATGGGGACCCTCCTCCCTCACCTCCGGACTTCCACTTGTGTGGGATATTAAATTTTCTTATGGGTTGTGCCTGTTTGGAAACAAACAAAAAAAAGCACTTTTTATTACTTTATTGCTTTACTAAGAACCAATAGGGGTGATACGGAGCTGGGTCTTGAAGGTTGCATAAGAGTTTTCTAGGTGAGGAAGAAAGGAAGGTCCCCCCGGGGAGAGGGAATGGCTTGGGCAAAGGCATGGATGTATTCAGAGAAGGATCAAAAGGGGAGATTGGGACGGGGGTGCTGCTACATCATGGAGGGCCTGCCTTGCCTTCCTCTGGCTTTCCTCTGAGAACAGCTCTTCTGTAGATTAGTCAGCACCCTTCAGAGACAGTACAAAGCAAACTCTGGAGTCTGATAGAGCTAAGTTCCAATCTTGGCTTCTCCGAGGAAAGCAAGTAGTGATGCTAGACAATGAGGATAAACCTTAAGCAAGCCTCAGCTTCCTCCCCTGTAAAATGAGAAGGGCCACTGTGACAATTAAATACAGACACAGATCTAGAGACAGAAGCAGATAGAGATAATGACCTGCACAGTCCTTGAAATGTGGTACAGGATGGCTCTCGCTACCATCTTATTATTCTTATATAACTATCATCACACATATGCTGTATCGGTGAGCTGTTGCTGCCTAACAGACCACCCCCAGGCTCCCAGCTTAAAATAAGAAGTGATTCTTTTGCTCGCTGTCTCCAGGTCAGCTGGAGGTTCTTCTGGGCTTGGCTGGGCCCACTGATGGCTCTGAGTACCACTGGGGTCGAGTAGGGGGCTCTGTTCTCTGGACTGGGCTGAAGTTTGTCATATTTGGGGGCCCTCTGGGGAGGGGGGCGTCTCTCATCCTCTAGCAGACTAGCTTGGGCTAGGGCTCAGTAGGGATGCTGGGCAAGATTCTAAAACAGATGGGGCGCCTGGGTGGCTCAGTGGGTTAAGCCTCTACCTTCAGCTCAGGTCATGATCCCAGGGTCCTGGGATCTAGCCCCACATCAGGCTTTCTGCTCAGCAGGGAGCCTGCTTCCCCCTCTCTCTCTGCCTGCCTGTCTGCCTACTTGTGATCTCTCTCTGTCAAATAAATAAAATTAAAAAAAAAAAGTTTCAAAAACAGAGAGCAGGCATGTTCTAGTCTTCTTGACCCCCTGTGCTGGGGATCACCGCGGACACCTCCACCATATTCTGTAGGCCAAGACAAGTGACAGGGCCAGCCCAGGTTACAGGGGCTTCCAGGGAAACCGAGTTCCCTCCTTAATGGCAGCAGCTGCAAAGCTGCGTCAGGAAACAAGAGGATGCCTGTGAGGGTAGAGAATCGAGGTCAGGAGTTACGAAGGCCCTGCTCAGGTTTGTACCTGGGTAAGAGTCTCCAGCAAGCAAACATCCTGAAAAGGCCTTGGCCCCCTCTGGAGGTGTCCCCAACCTCTTCCTCAGCTGGATTTGCATATTTTGATGGGTTCCCCTACTTATCATTTGTCCCAGCAGGAAGAGCCTACCTGTCTCCAGCCCCTGGAGAATGAGTAAAATCCCATGCTCTCGTCTGACCTCACCATGAGATTCCTGCAGGCAGAAACCTGACTTGCCCTAATTTCCCATAATTAACTCATCAAGACACCTGGTGTGCCTGCTGCTCCCCTCAGGGGCTCTGGCTTTCCCCAGCGCCATCCAGTGGGTCCCTCCCTGCTCTGCTCATCTCCTGGTGGCGGGGGTTGCTCTGTTTCTGGAAGACCTACTGTGAGCCCAGCCCTGGAGTGAGTGTATGTGTGAAGTCATTGCTTCCCTTAAACACCCCTGCCACATGGACACTATGATTCCCATGTTACAGATGAGCCGACTGAGGCTCGGAGAGGTGGGCCAAGGACACAGAGCTGGGAAATATCAGAACTCCCATTTATGGTTACTTGCTTACTTAGGGAGCCATACCTGGGCAGATACTAAAGAAATTGGCTTAAAGCCAGTGTAGGATCCTCTCTCTGGGGAGAGGCCTGGGGGAGGGGAGAGGAGTTTGACCAAGTTGTTGTCTCCCTTCTGGCTTGTCACAATGCCTGGAACATCCCCATTAATCCTTCCTTTCAAGGACTATGCCCCCCATCCTCACCCCCACCTCAAAACTGACACCAGGCAAGAAGACCCTATTAAAATACAAATAGAGTTGACCTTGAGCTACAGGAGTTTGAACAGTGTGGGTCCACTTATGCATGGATTCTTTTTCAATAAATACAGAATAGGACTGTAAATGGATTTTCTCTTCCTTATGATTTTCTTAAGACCATTTCCTTTTTTCTAACTCATGTTATTGTAAGAATACAATATACAATACATACAATGTACAATATTGGCATCAGTTGACTGTGTTATCAGGAAAGCTTGGGGTCAACAGCAGGCTATCAGCATTTACGTTCGGGTGGAGTCAAGTTATATGTGGGTTTTTGGGGCGCCTGTGTGGCTCAGTGGGTTAAAGCATCTGCCTTTGGCTCAGGTAATCCAAGGATCTCAGGATCAAGCCCTTTATGGGGCTCTCTGCTTAGCAGGGAGCCTGCTTCCTCCTCTCTCTCTCTGCCCCCTCTCTGCCTACTTGTGATCTCTGTCTGTCAAATAAATAAATAAAATCTTTAAAAAAAAAAAAAAAAACCTTTAAAAGTTATATGTGGGTTTTTGACTGTGCGGAGTGCCCCAAACCCTTCATTGTTCAAAGGTCACCTGTATTGTGCTCTACAATTAGGTTCCTTCCTTCAGGCCTCTTAAAATGGACTCTTTCTGAATGAGGTGTGGGAATCTCCATTTTGATAATCCTCTTGTCTAGATGATTCTGAAGCCCTTGCCACTGACAGTCTTTGCAGAAGAGTACTCACTGTTGTCAAGTGCAAAGGGTGCATTGTGTAAAGAAGGGGCCTCTTTGATGAGAGAAGAGATGTCAAATGGACACAGAAAGAAGTCTGGAAGAATAGGTTAACAGTGGGCAGTCTCCCCTCCGAGTGGAATTGTAGGGCTGGATTCCGGATATCCGTCTTGCTTGATCATTGTGCACTGAGCATGTGTTTCCTTGTACTCAGAAGAGGCAACGAGGATCTTTTAATGCAAAAACCTTGAAAGACAGAGAGGGTATTAGCAGCTGGAAGGCAATGTTGAAAAAAAGATATCTGGCCCTGGCAGCCAGCTGAGAACAAAGGCTTGTGGGAAAACAGCTTTGGTATAGGCACCTAGGGGACATTGGGGGAGGTGCGAAAGTCCCAGCGGTGAGAGGCACCAGAATTCAGGCCTTTCTGTTTGCACAACCTATGATCTTGATCTCTGCGCCAGACCATTGTGGCAGATTCCAAGGGTGGACCCAATTCACCCCTCCCTGATCCTGCCTCCTTGACCATGGGACCACAGTGCTTCACCTTGCTGACTCAGCTCAACCATGTGGCCTTCTCTGGCCAGTGGGATTTTAGCACACACACATTTTGACAACTCCAGAATCCTGTACCCATACCAAAACTTGAAAATAATAGAAATAATTTATTGTACTACGTATCAGGAATTCTGCTCATGCTTTAATCCTCATAAGATAGTGCAGTGGGAATCATTATCATAGGCTTAAAAAAAAAATCCAAAAGATAATTCTACAAAAACACTATAATGCAAGTAAGAAATAAGGTCCATACTCTAAGGGTAATGTCCATACTATAGTAAAGAGCTCTCACTAATTAACAAGTGACAAAGCACCCAATACAAAAATGAGCAAAGGTGGGGCACCTGGGTGGCTCAGTGGGTTAAGCCTCTGCCTTCGGCTCAGGTCATGATCTCAGGGTCCTGGGATCAAGCCCCGCATTGGGCTCTCTGCTCAGAGGGGAGCCTGCCTCTCTCTGCCTGCCTCTCTCTCTCTGCCTGCCTCTCTGCCTATTTGTGATCTCTCTCTCTGTCCAATAAATTAAATCTTAAAGAAAAAGAAAGAAAAGTTAGCAAAGGATAAGAATTCATAGAACAAATCTCAGTGGCCAAAAAACAAATACAGGAAAAGATGCTTAAATTCTCTAGAGGTTAGGGGCACCCAGGTGGCTTAGTCGGTTAAGTGTCCGACTCGTGATTTCGGCTCACATCATATCTCATGGGTTGGGGGATCCCCATGTCCAGCTGGGTGCCAAGCCCGGGTTTGAGCTCCACATTCGGTGACAAGTCAGCTTGAGATTCTCTCTCTCTGTTGCTCCCCACTCTTGCACCTTCTCTCTCTCGCTATCTTACTCTCTCTAAAATAAATAAATTGCTGGAAAAAATTCTCTAGAGAAGAGGGGAATGCAAATTGAAGTAACAATGAAATACCACTTTGTGCCCACTGAACTGGCAAAAATGTTAAAGAGCTAGAACACCTCCTGCTGGCAAAGATGCGGGAAAGGAAACTCTCATGAATGGCTGGTGGATGATCAGAAATGGGCTTTGGAAATATCAGCTTCCCCAAGTTAAGGAAGGTAGTTAATGTCAGAGTCATCATTCAAATCTGGTGGGCTGCACTCCAAAGCTCGCGCTGTCAACCACTGAATAAATGGAAGGAACTTCATGATCTAATCTAGAGTTCTTTGGGGCTTTTTTTTTTCTTTTTAATTAAAGCAGCAGAAGCTTCTCTTCAAAGAGCATTGCACAGAAAACCCAGCTGGGGTGGGGTGGTGGTGGGCTTCCCATTCCTGGGCTCCTTCCTCATTATAGAGTCAATGAATCTCCAGAGCTCCTTGGAGAAGAGTTTGAAAATGATTGGTCAAGCTGAACCCCATTATTTTTTTTTAAAAAATATTTAATTTATTTATTTGACAGAGATCACAAATTGGCAGAGAAGCAGGCAGAGAGAGAGGAGGGAGCAGGCTCCCCGCAGAGCACAGAGCCCCATGCAGGGCTTGATCCCAGGACCCTGAGATCATGACCTAAGCTGAAAGCAGAGGCTTAACCCACTGAGCCACCCAGGTGCCCTGGAACTGCATCATTTTAAATATGGGAAAAACTACATGGACCAGAGAGGGTAGGAACGGCTCAAGGTCACACAGCTCATCATGGCAAAACTGGCACTAGGACCTGGGTCTTCCTGCCATCAGAACAGCCCTCTTTCTGCTACGTGATTCTCGAAGCACTTAATAATCCCTCCATAATCATCCTCAGAGCTGTCATTCACTGAGTATCTTCTAAGTGTCCAACAACATACATCCAAGTCTACCCCTCGGAACAACAACAGGGCAAGAGACTCAGAGGTGATAGCACATTCCCAATGTCACATACCTAGGGAGTAGCAGAGACGGGATTCGAACCCATGTCTAACCTGAATTTTAAAATGGGAGCACTCGGGATGCCTGGGTGGCTCAGTTGTTAAGCAGCTGCCTTTGGCTCCGGTCATGATCCCAGCGTCGGGGGATCCAGTCCCACATAGGGCTCCTTGCTCAGCAGGAAGCCTGCTTCTCCCTCTGCCTCTGCCTGCCACTCTGTCTCCCTGTGCTCACTCTCTCTGACAAAAAAAAAAAAAAAGAGGGAGCACTTTCCACTGTACCAAAGGGGCCCAGGTAAAACACTTGCTGGGTGTGGAGAGTGTGGGGAATGGGAGAGGGGCTGGAGCCAAGCACCACCAAAGCACGTGTGGCCCCGCCCCCACCCATCAGGTTGTGCTCTTCTTATAGGATCTTTACCGTTTTCTCTTACTTTTGGTGTAAGCCTCCTATGGCCCAGCACTGCCCTCCATCCACCACCACTGGATGTTCAATATCTATCATTTGCCAACTGCTCATTTTCAGAGGCAGGCTATCTGTCACCTAGGCAGGCTGGGGGCAGAGTCCCGGGTTCATAATCTAATTCAGATGTTCCTCTGCTGATGTGTTAACCGGCTTCTCCTGTGCCTGCTTCTTTAGGAATAAATTGGGGTTCTACAATAACACTGCTGCATCGAGTAGGATGCTTGGGGATACAGACCACAGACGCCCTCACCTGTCCTGGCTAACGTGCACTGGGGAAATCTACTATCCTCCAGAACAGGAAGTCCAAGAGGGGACTTTGCAGTTATCGACGTAGCTCAGTGACAGCCGTGAGGACAGAGTTCTTTTCATCTTGCCCCTCTGCCACGGTCAGAGTTACAGTTTCGTCTCTTACCTTCTGGCCTGTAGCAAGATAATTATAAAATCGCAGCTGTCCAGGACCCTATGTGGCTCCCGCAGTTAAGGTGGGACTCCTGATCTTTGGCTCAGGTCAGGATCTCAGGGTTGTGAGATGGAGCCCTGTGTGGGCTGGGAGCTGGGCGTGGAGCCTTCTTGGGATTCTCTCCCTTCCTCTCTCCCTCGGCCCCTCCCTGATTCTCACTCTCCAAACAACAATAACAACAACAAAACAAAACAACAACAAAAACCCACCAAAAACCCAAAACCCAAAAGCCCACACAAAATAAAAAACCCTGCATGTATCCGATCTGCACATACAGCAAGTGATGAAAGAGAGCTCCCTTCCTCTAGTACCTGCTTAGTCACGGGGGAAAGTTGCTCTAAGCCAGTGTAGACTTTCCTTCACTTCTCACTGGGCAGAACTGGGTCACATGCCAACGCCCAAGCCAATGACCCGCAAAAGGGTCCCATCACTGTGATTAGATTAAACCCATCCTCTGCAGCACAGGGACTGAGGGGGAAGCCCATGATTCACCCTGAAAAGATACAGTGAATGAGGATCTGCCCCGCTAAATGGCCAGCACATGGAACTTCTGCTTCTTCAGCTCTGAATCCCCAGCCCAGGACCCTGCAGACACTCAGCAACCAATGCGTGAATGCGTGAGCCCGTGCACAAAGGAAGAATTTCTTTCCTCCCCCTGCTTGGCGTCACCCAAGTCAATCCTCTCTTGATGACCTCAATGCCCAAATGAAGCCACGAAAGATGGTGTATCTGGAACGAATTAGGAAACAATTTGAACTCTCTGGGAGGCGCTACTGAAGAAATGAGTGGATCCTGGCCAGGCCTGCTGTTGTCTACGTCCAAAAATACTCATTGGCTTCCCACCTGGCTCCCTTGGGCGAGGGTGGATACCCCACGACTCTCTTGTCCATTTTGATTTTGTCATCGGTGTTGTTGTTGTTGTTTTCAGTGAAGAGTTCCTAGGACTGAGGATTTTGGAAGCCTCGTTTACCAGTATGGCTAACAACCACCACCCTGTCTTCAGCAGTGAACCAACCAACATTTATAGCCAAAGGAAACCGAATGGGCAGTGTTGGGCACTGAGTATTGGAAATCTGGTGGTCATTATCCAACATGGGGGCTGTCTTGATATTTTCTCCCACCCTGGGCCCACAGTGCGGGTACAAAGGTGGCTGCCTTCCCATTCCAGCAGTCAGTTAGGCTTTGTCTGGGAATTCAGACTAGACTAGGGGCTACCTGTCAGAACCCCACCAATAGGAAACATACAGCGTCCCTATGGACGCTTCCCAATCCCTAAGAGCCCCTGGATTGGAGACCACCATGGGAAGGGGGTTGCTCACCGCTGAGAAACACAGAAGGCAGTGTGGGGTAGGTGATGGAATCATTGGCCCGCAGCCTTGCTGTGACTTTTGGCAGCTGTGGTACGGATCCAGTTCTCCACCCCACCCTCACTATAGTGCTCTGTGGCTGGAGTGAACCCCATTGCTATTGGGCTGGACCGTACGCCTTGCTTGGGCCGATGGGATATCTTGAAGCAACTGTGGATCAGTCCTGAGTTCAAGCCTTGAGCAGTGTCTGAATTTTCACTCACCCCTCTTGAAATTTCTTTGCCCACCTTTAGAAGAGCATGTCTTAGGTCTTAGGTGGCTACTTGTCCCAGAATGAAAGACAAGGGGAGCAGGCTAAACCCAACCCAAAAAGCCATCCCCAACTGATCTGTGAAACTGAGAAAAAAAGGAGATAAACACTCTTATGAATCCTATAAGACTGTTGGCCTGATGGCAGCAAGGACTAATACATAACTTTGATCATTAATCATAATAAAAATAATAGCTAATAATAAATAGAGGGCACTTACTACGTGGCAGCTTCTACTTGCTCTCATAACAGCCCCATGACACAGGAATGAGCTGCGTGTTATGGGTGAGAAACTGAAGCTCTGAGGAATTAGGGAACTGGCCCCAGGTCACACAACCAGAGACCTGCAGAGCTGGAATCTGATGGCCTCAAAGGCTGGGCTTCTCCCAATCTTCTACCCAAGCACATGATGCAAGTGTCATTTTTCTAGGGCACAAAGACTGCTGTTCTGTCATCTGAATGCAGGTGGGAAAGTAGGAGCATTTTCTGGAATGCCTCTCTCCAGAGACAATGGAGTCAAACCCAGACTTGAGGCTCTGGAAGCCTGGTGGTCCCAGGTTTGCTATCTGTGGTTCTGCAAGAACAGATGAGAGCAGGCTTGCTCCCTACTGCTAGGGTTGACATTTGATTCTCAGAAGCATTTATTGAGCACCTACTACATAGCATATAGAAATGGGGTGGTAAAACACTTGGCTTCCTTCTGCCCCTCGCTCACCCTAGACTCAGGCACCTGCAATTGTTTCGATTCAGGGCTTCATTTCACTAATTCCTGGGGTGCCCTTCTCTCTCTCCCATCTCAATGATCACACGTCTGTTCATCATGAAGGACCTCAATCAAAGGTCACCTTATGGGATGTCTCTTCCTCCTGTGACCTCTGTGTCTTCCAGGACTATTCATCTCGCCAGCTGATCTAGAGGAAGTTCTGTCTTTCCCCAAAGCTCATGAGTTTCCCAAGGATGGAGTCTGTCTCTTGCTGATTATAATCACTTTCCATCTGAACACAGAGCATGATGGGGACACTAGGTAGACGATCTGTTCAGAAATGATGCCTTTACTACCAGAGAGCACTTTTCAATTTACAAACTTCTCGTCAGCTGCAGAGTCAAGTTCAGACCCTGACTGGGACATGGGCTGTTGCTTACCTCTCTGCGGATCTGCCTGATGGTATTACTGGAGGATTCCAGGAAATCATCCACCAAAAGCAGCTAGCAGAACGGTTGGCTCATAGTTAGCCTTCCAAAAATACAGTTGACTTCCATGGCTGGTGTTTTATCATTTTTTACACTAGGTTCTGGGGCAATAGATGTTGATTTTTTCCACCTCCTAGGAGTCAGAAAACTTTTTCTCTAAGGGGCCCAAAATAAATATTGCAGGCTTTGTGGGCTATACGGTGTCTGTCCCTCTACTCCTCTGTGCTTTGGTAGCATGAAAGCAGCCACAGACCATGTGTAAATGAATGTGCATGGCTGTATGCTAATAAAACTTTATTTACATAAAGGGGCAGCGGGCCAGATTTGGACCAATGGCTGCAGTTTGCTGACCTTGGCCCCAGGAAATTAGAGGAAGTCAGAGATGGAATGTCCACTGTACCTATTTAAGGTTGCAGTTCTTTAACTTGGATCTCAGGATGTTAGCATCAATTGCAGAGTCACCAGGAGGAAGAACTCTGCAGAGGGGCAGGGGAGGGGGCATTCTTGGCTTGCAAAGTGGAGGACGACATCA
The DNA here is from genome assembly GCF_964662115.1 of Mustela nivalis. Lineage (NCBI taxonomy): Eukaryota > Metazoa > Chordata > Mammalia > Carnivora > Mustelidae > Mustela > Mustela nivalis. The sequence goes on along the minus strand of NW_028135733.1, from coordinate 126,793 downwards.
TAGGGCATCAAAGCATAGGCTTTGGATTCAGACAGACACCTGTCCAGAACCCAACTCCATGACCTGCCATGTGTGACTTTGGGCAAGGAACCCCTCTCTGTTCAGCCTCAATTTCCTTATTTATAAAATGGAAATAATAACAACCTTCATTTCACAGGCTTTGGGGAGGATAAATCCCATCAAGCGCACAGCTACCTTGCCAGAATTTGTAGGAACATCTTCAAAATGCTGAATGGAGCATTACCTAGACTCTGGGCAGCAAGAAGAAAAAAAAAATCGAAATAGAAAATGCTGACCTTCTATTAGCTTCTAGTACATGGAATTTCTCAGCAAGACCTTGTAAAGCGCTTAACTTTCGGCAAGGCTGACATTTGGGGGATGATAAACTCAGGTCTTGCTCATATCCAAGAAGCTTTTTAAAAGAGGACACCAAAGGTCTCAGTGTGGCAATTCCACACCTCTAATCTCGCCCCCAGCAGGTTCAGGCAGAGGATGGGGTCCTGCATGTCTGGGGCTCCAAGACCCACCTTCACCAGGGTCTGGGCACGCTGCCCTCCCCCCTCCCTTGCCCAGTGTAGTGGGCGACGCAGGCGGGAGTCCCAAGGGTGGATACAGTTCTCCTGACAATCCAAAGCGGAGGGAAATTCAGGGAAAAAACACGGCTTAACGCTGGCAAGCAAGAAGATTAAAAAAGACTTCAGAGGGTAAAGAGAAGCTACAAACCCCGATCTGTCGTCTACTTCCGTATCAGAATGCTGGGTTTTCTCTTGATTCCAATAAGCTCTTTAAAAAATTCATGAGGTTTTTGTTTCTCTGCTTATTCATTCGAGTCCCCAGGATAAACTCATGAAAAGCGGCTTCTCGTCGTGGGCATCCTGGGGGAAGGTATCATTTGTACAGTTCAGGCTAATAAATTACATAGTGTCAACATCGTCCATCACGAATGTCCCACGGCAATCCCAGGCCCTGTTAATGAGGGGTGGCCAGAGTAAGTAAGCTTTCTCAGGCTTCCTCCTCCTTTCTTTGTTTCCTTGCCTTCCATGTCTGAGGGGCTTCCTGGTGCCCGGCACTGGGGACACAGAAATAAAAAGGCTATGGAGGGTCACGGTGAGGCGGGAGACAGGAGGATTCAATGGAGAGTCCTTTAAGGCAGTGTGCCAGGTGCAGAAATAGAGAGAGGCAGGGAGGCATCCTCAAGCATCATTTACAAAGTGCTTGCTGTATACTCACAGCTGCTCTGGGGAAGAGGGGAGGGCAGGAAGCAAACTATTAATCCATGCAAAACATCTACCTCATGCCTCCCACTGCCCCCACTTATATTGGACCCAGGAGCCGCAGATAGGGCTGACTGGAAAAAGCTGAAACTTTCACCCACAAGGATGCAAAAACTAGAAAAGACCTGTTGTTCAACAATAGGGAGCCAGTTATGTAAATGTAGTTACTTAGGGACACATCAGGGAGCCATTAAAGTCATAAGGAAGAAGGTTGAGTTGAACAGAACACCAAAGAAATGCTTAGAAAATAACCCCAGGAGGGGTGCCTGGGTGGTGCAGTGAGCTAAGCATCTGACTCTTGGTTTCAGCTTGAGTCTGTGATCTCAGGGTCAGGAGATGGAGCCAGCATTTGGCTGCCTGGTCAGTGTGGCATCTGCTTGAGATTCTCCCTCCATTTCCCTCTGCCCCTCCTGCTCATGCACCTGTGCTCTCTCTCTTTAAAATAAATACATCTGTGGCGCCTGGGTAGCTCAGTGGGTTAAAGCCTCTGCCTTTGGCTCAGGTCATGGTCCCAGAGTCCTGGGATGCATCAGGCTCTCTGCTCAGCAGGGAGCCTGCTTTCCTTTCTCTCTCTGCCTGCCTCTCTGCCTGCTTGTGATCTCCGTCTGTCAAATAAATAAATAAATAAATAAATAAATAAATAAATAAATAAATAAATAAAATCTTTAAAATAAAATAAATACATCTTAAAACAACAACAATAACCAACCAACCAACCAAACAAACAAAATACTCCAGGAATGGAAGGTGGATAATCTGTATTTTACCAGAGGAGATCATGGGGAAAAAAAAAGTTCACAACGACCTGGCTGTCCAGGAGAACTGAATCTGGAGGGATAGTATTCTGGTTATTGGGTTAGCTGCTGATGGAAGGATCTAGATCTTTGAAGAGCAGGGTCTCTGATATCGATGTTCGTATCTATAACTATACCTACATTCCTGTATCTCTATTTGTACCTGTACCTATATATGCACATATATCTCTAGCTCTATATGTCAGCATCAATATACCCATCTATAGATTTGTGACTGGGTCCCAGACTCACTGCCTGGTGGAGGGCACATGATAAACGGAAGAGAGAAGAAAAGATGTCTCTGCCATTCGCTCCTGCATGCGGGGCCGTGCACAGTATCTTGCATACCGAGGCCAAAGGATCAATACTGGAAGCAGGAGGGAGGGCAGGATGAGCCGGAAGGGAGGACAGGAGGCAAGAGAGAAGAAAGGAAGTAAATGAGAGAAAGAGAAAAAAGGAAAGACAAAGAAAGCGGTAGCAAGGAAGGGAAAGAGAAGAATGACTCTGCTGCTCAGTCGCATCTATTCAAGAAGACGCCTCAGCCAGGACCCAGCTAGGATGGGACACCCACACAACTAAGTCCCTTAAGAAGCTGCTGTTCTTGATGGACCCAGAGCCGGAGCTCCTGGAAGCTGCAGCCAGGGGACCCCCTGGGACTGTCTTGGGTCTCAGGCAGGCTCATGGCAAGGAGCTCAGGGCAGAGCTCCTTGGCCACTCTGTGGCCAGTCTCTGGCTGTCAAATCCCAAAGCCCACCTGGACCTGGCAAGGACCAAAATTTTCCTGTAGGTCTAATGGGGGACAGAGAATGGAGATTACAGAGCACATCTGTGAGCACAGCTTTTTTTTTTTTATTTATTTTTTATTTATTTTCAGCATAACAGTATTCATTATTTTTTCACCACACCCAGTGCACCATGCAATCCGTGTCCTCTATAATACCCACCACCTGGTACCCCGACCTCCCACCCCCTGAAGTGGCGGGGTGGGAGGTTGGGGTGAGCAAAGCTTTTTAAACTCCCCTTCTGGTTCTCTGTCTTCACCAGATTTGCATTTTACTTTTGGCAACTGCTGTCCTCTCTGCCAGCATTGTCCACTCAGGCTGGTTTCTCTCTGCACCTTGCTTCTCGAAACCTCCTGCTTGCATACCCACTAGCAATAAGGACCAAGCTCCAGCCTCTAGCTGTGCCCACCCTGTGCAGCTTCCCCAGCCTGCCCCAGTTTCTTCTTCAGGGCCCCCAAGTCACTCACGTGTTTTTTCCATCTAGTATCATATGGGAATATGGTGAGTGACATACTCTTTGGTGAACAAGACAGGCTGGAAATTCTGACTTAATCTTCTCAGGCCGGATGACCTCAGACACGCGACACGTCTGTTTTTGCCTCTGGATCCATTTTTCCACTTATAAAATGAGGATAGCATGAGCACATGCCCATTCAGATTGCTGGGAGTGTTCAGAGAGTTGATGCATGAAAAATTTTGGAGTGTGGAGAGTGTGCAGTAACCATTGGCCATCAGTACTATGGTTTGTCCACTGGAAAATTCTGTGAGGTCAGGAGGATAAAGACTATGGTTCCAATTTTCTTTCTTTTTTTTTCTTAAAAGATATCTTTATTTTAAAAAGAGAAAGAGCGTGAACAGGAGGGGCAGAAAGAGAGGGAGTGGGAACAGAGCCTGATGGGGCTTGATCTCAGGACCCTGAGATCACGACCTGAGCTGAATATGGTTCTAATTTTCTAAAGAACAAGCCAAGGACCAGAGTGGTGAGTTGACATGCATGTGGTTGCACAGGATAATCAGCTAAGCCAGAAGTCAAACCTGATTCCTTGAGCCCGAGTTTTCAGATTCCAGCTCAGCTCCTTGAAGTCAAGCCCCAGGAGGCACGGGCTAGGGAGTGAGTGGGTCCCCATGGCTTGGACCCTGGTTAATCATTCGGAGGAGAGGAGGTTCTCCTTCTTGACTTTAGTTTTCAGCCTTGGCGTGAAATTATGATATGTAGGACATGGGATTGTGCTGCCTTTTAGTACCTGACAATTAAATTTCTTCCAGGCACATCTCCAGAAGGCCCATTTGGCCATTCTCAGCAGAATTGGAATGACCTATTCTAGTCCTTCTGCTTGGGACAAGAAGTTTGGTGCCCTCACGAGCTGTTTCTAATTGCAGCCATTCAAGAATTTCCTTAAAATGTTTTTTTTAATTTTAAAGTAATCTCTATACTTAATGTGGGCTCGAACCCACAATCCCAATATCAAGAGTCACATGCTCCACTGACTGAGCCAGCAGGCGCCCCAAGGATTTCCTATATCATTTCTAGTTAGACTGCATGGTGTCCCTCTTTGGAGTACTGTCAACCCCACATTCAAGCAGAGAATTCAAAGGTCATCCCTGACACCCTGCTAGTGTCAGGATTCCCTCTCCCCCATCTGTTATCACCACACTTGGTACTTCAGAGTACAGTGTGGTAGTTAGGAAATTCTGGAATTAGACAGATGCTAGTCCAAAGCTCAGTTGTGACACTGAGTCTGAATTTGGGTAAATTATTTAGCCCCTCTGAGTCTCCATTTCTTCATCTGTCAAGTAGATATTTGGATAATGGAAAGCAGACAAATAATACTTCATAGGGCTGTAGTAATTCAGTGAAATGTATTCACTAGCTATGGTTATAACAATGCCACATAACAAACACCCCTAAAATCCTGGTGTCACATGACCATCAGCAATCCACAGAAGAAGAAATAGAAGTAGCCAGCACATTCATGCGAAGGCTTCACTGCAATAGGAAACAAAGAAAGTTAACTAAAGAAAACCCAAGAGGTGCCTGGATGGCTCAGGTGGTTGAGCATCCAACTCTTGATTCTGGCTCAAGTCCTGATCTCGGGGTCATGGCATCAAGCCCCAGGTCAAGCTCCATGCTCAGCATGGAGTCTGCTTGGGTTCCTCTCACTCCCTCTCCTTCTCTCCCCCACGCTCTTAAATGAATAAACAAAATCTTAAAAAAATAAAATAAAATAAAAAAGAAAACCCAAGATACTATTCTTCATCTATGCCTAATTGGTAATTTTTAGAACTTTTAGATTGATTTACTTTTTAGAACAGTTTCAGACTGACAGAAAATTGGAGAAGACAGTCTAGAGTTCCCATATATCCCCAGTTTTGCCTATTAGTATCATCTTACTTACATCTTACTTACATTTGAGATGCTGTTGATACACAAGTATTAACTAGAGTTCATATTATATTCAAATTTCCTTACTTGTCACCTAACATTCCTTTTTGAATTCAGAATCCCACCCAAGATAACACATTATGTATATTTGCCATGTGTCTTTAGGTTTCACAGACTTTCCTCATTTTTTTTTTAAAAGATTTTATTTGTTGGGGTGCCTGGGTGGCTCAGTGGGTTAAAGCCAGTGGGTTAAATAAATAAATAATATCTTTTTCTTTTTTTTTTTTAAGATTTATTTATTTATTATAATAAATAATCTTTTTCTTTTTCTTTTTCTTTTTTTTGAGATTTATTTATTTATTTATTTGACAAAAGGAGATCACAAGTAGGCAGAGAGGCGGGGAAGCAGGCTTCCCGCTGAGCAGAAAGCCTGATACAGGGCTCGATCCCAGGACTCTGGGATCATGACCTGAGCCGAAGGCAGAGGCTTTAACCCACTGAGCCACCCAAGTGCCCCGACTTTACTCATTTTTGATGACCTTGAGAATTTTGACGCGTACTGCTTAGGTATTTTGTAGAATGTTTCTATTAGTACCAAATAATTTATTTTAAAGTTTTTATTTTTTATTTATTTTCTTGTTTATTTATTTATGTAATCTCTACCCCCAACATGAGGCTTGAACTCACAAACCCAAGGTCAAGAATTGCATGCTTTTCCAACTGAGCCGGACTGAGCCGGGCAAGTGCCCTGTCTGATTTTTTTTTTTTTTAAGATTCTATTTATTTGAGAGAGAAAGAGTGAGTGAGCAAGAGAGAGCATGAACTGGGGTGGGGGAAGGAAAGGCAGAAGGATGGGGAAGAAACAAGTTCCCTTTGAACAAAAAGCCTGAATGGGGCCCGATCTCAGGCCCCTGAGATGGTGACCTGAGCTGAAGGCAGATGCGTAACTGACTGAGCCACCCAGGTGCCCTTGTTTTTTGTTTTATTTGTTGTTGTTGTTTTGTTTTGTTTTGAATGAATTGACTGGGGTTGTAGTTTTTTGGGAGGAAAACCAGAGAGATAAAATGCAATTTTCATCACATCATATCAACGGTATGTAATATTAACATGACATAGGACCCCTGATAATGGCCTTGATGATCTATCTGGTGAGGTAATGTCTGTCAGGTTTCTCCACTGTCAAGGTACACTTTTGCCCCCTTGCCACACTGAGCACTTTGGAGGGAAGTCCATGCATAGACCCTCTTCAAGGGCAGAATACTTACATTAATTCTTTGTAATTCTTCTGCATGGGATATTTGTCTTTTCTTCTCATTTATTAAGTTACTTAATCATTTAGTTATATGAGTATGGACTCATGGCTGTTTGTTTTATACACTGAGTTATAATCCAATAATTCTTTATTTTTCTTGCTCAAATTGTTCCAGCTTGGGCCACTGGGAGCTTTTCAGTTGGCTTCTATGTTCCTTTGATAAACTCTAATCAATTTCTTTCTTTCTTTCTTTCTTTTTTTTGGAGCATTCTTACAATTTGATAGTAGAAGATGCTTCAGGCTCATCTTGCGTGTTTATGGTTCTGGTCACTGAGTTGGCTATTTTTTCCAGGGATCCCTGGTTCTTTTTATGGGGGAATGGTGTTACAATCCAAGACATGGCCATTAAATATTCTTGTTGCTCTTGGGGTATTATTGCTTCTAGGCCTACTCAGTGGACAGAGCAAGGAAATATAGGCTACTATACTAACCTATGTATGTAAATAAGTGTGGATATAAGTACTTCTATATGTGCCAAGAGGTACATATATTAAACTACACGAGTTCATACTGATGTCTCCAGGTCTAATCCATTACCCCACGAATCATTCAGCCTCCTCTTGCACATTTTATACTCCAGCAATGGGAAGCCTGGCTCCCACCACACACCATCCGTTTACAGAATTCTTCAATTCCAGAATACACAGTGGTCTCAGAATCATTACCCTGGACCCCACGGACATCAACTTTACCAACTAGAGTACAGTGTTTGTGTGCTGTTCCTTTTGCCTTTAGTCTTAGAGACTGCACATTTCCAAAGTTACTTAGATCGGCACATTTTCCTCCTACCCCCTTTAGTGTTGTTGTTCTGTATATTTGTAATACATGTAGATTCTTCATCACAGTCCTCACAAAACATGGGAGCTGGTGTGGACCTTCATGAGGATGCAGGGCAAGTACAAGGCAACGTCAAGTGAGACTAATGCATTTGGCATGGAAATTAGCTGCAGTGTCTCACATCAACTCCTCTCTCATATTACAGAATTTACCAGGCATCATTTAATTATTTATTTATTTTTTGAGAGAGAGATAGAGAGAGAGAGAGAAAGAGAATCTCATACAGGGGCTTGATCTCACAACCTTGAGATCATGACCTGAGCCAAAATCAAGAGTTGGACAATTAACCAACCAAGCCACCCAGACACCCCAGATAATTTATTCCTTCCTCACAATCATCCATGTCCTGGGGATCCAAGGTATATCAGACACGGGTCTAGGTAAGTTTAGGAAGGCACAGAAGGCATGGGCGTAGCTCACATTAAAACCAGGCAGACAATGAAACACAACATGAGAGAGCAGTTCAGAAAACAAAGCCTTCACTTCCAGGAGGGTTTGGAACCCACAGGAAGATCTGGGAAATTTGTGCAAGATGATGTCCAGGAAACTGAAAGGGAAGAGACTACTTGGAGGGGAAAAACATGGGGTGGAGAAAAGTCAGCAGTCCTGTGAATGGTGGCTAGTTTCCTGAGATCCTTTTGTTTCACTTTTCAAATCAGAAACAGCTTTGTCACTTCTATGCCTAGAAAAGGATGTCAAGACATCGGGCTCATAGAAGAACAAACAAAAAAATACAAAATGGCTGCCTATATTCCACTGCAGGACAAAAGCACAGTTTACTCCATCAGTCTCACTGGTCAGACATTTAGTTTCTTTTCAAACTTTCACTGTTATAACAGACCCTATAATAAAAATATATATTTGCACTTGTCCAGGTTTTGCCTTAGGATAAATCCCTATTTTTAAGTAGTTAGGTCAAAGAGTGTGTGCATTCTAAGTTTTCAATATAGACTGAAAAATTTCCCTACGTGCACCAGTTTACACATTAAGACACACGAGAGGCCACAGCTGTATTATTGATAGTAATTTCCTGATGTCATTCTTTGTAATCTGCTGGCTCTGGGTGGCAATGCCACAGGATATCATGAGTGACATGATACCAACTTGGCTGTCACCATTCACCTTCATCTTCCTCCCCACATTGAGTTCTGCGGCTCAGACAAAAACTTCCAAAATCCCCCACAAGCCACATTTGGAAATGTCTCCAGACTTTTTCTGTCTTCCCCACTGACAGCTTGAAAGCAGACAGCTTAGCAGTCTGAGCTTAGCAGTTCAGCCTGAAAGCAGTATGTTCATTTTCTCTTGCAGGTTGGGTACAGAAAAACTGAACTAGAGGCACGGAGGCCTGTGCTGTGATGGAGGGATGACCTAGTCTTTAAGAATATTTCATTGACGTGCCTGGTGTGAACCAGGATTTCTGCAGCTACAGCCCTGGGGTCCCTTCATGCAGATAGATCACTTGAGGCCCCCAGGACAGAGCTCTGCAGAGAGAATTCCCATCACTCTGGACACACACATCACGTCCCAGCCCCTTGGAACCGATATTTCCGTAACTGGGGATGGCAAGCTGGTGGGCAGCCCTGGAATCTTGAGAGAAGGGGCTTGAGGTGGGGTTTAACCAAGACCACTTGTCTCATCTCTAGTTCCAAATCTCCCTATGCTTTGAGTAAAGCAGGGTCATGAAGGAGGAAAAGTGAAGCCCAGAGAAGGGGAGACATTTGCCTGGGACCACACAGCAAGTCAGCCTGCCTAAAAAGCTTTCTGAGCCTGCGTCCTTATCAGACCTGGCTGCCTCCCACGTGGCAGACCCCTAGAAGCATTCTAGATCTCGGTACATGGTGAGACTTGTGCAGCGGCTTGTTTATAAGGCTGCATTACTGAGCTTTTAAAAGTCCAGATGGTTCCAGTTGTGGGGATCTACAGGCCATGAAACTGTCACGCTCACAATGCAGTGTCTCTCGCTCGAGGTAATGATGTCATCTGTTTGCAGAAAAAGGCCCCTGGTCCAGGCTGTCACGAGAGCTGTCGCAGCATGGAGCCACAGCCGGGGTATGGAGGGCATGTGATGGGTCTGTGCAGAGTCACTCTGCTGGGTCTGCGCTGCGTTCTCCTGCACAACAAGGGCCTGATGTGCTTGGGGAGAGTGGGAATCAGGTACACGCGCCTCATTCTTTTCCTACGTCTTGTCCCTGAGCAGAACTGCAGCCAATGCTCCTGGCCCTTTCCCAGCGCTGCAGGAATGCCCTCCTCTACTTTTGCCTTCAAAACCAGCTTAGGAGGCACCTGGCTGGCTCAGTGGTTGAGCCTCTGACTCTTGATTTTGGCTCAGGTCATGATCTCACCAGTCCTGGACTCGAGCCCTGTGTACAGTCCAGTGCTCAGTGGGCTCATCTCTCCCTCCGCCTCTCCCTGACTTATGCAGTCTCTCTTTTCTAAAATAAATAAATCTTTATTTTTTCTTTGTTTAAAAAAGATTTTATTTATCCACTTGAAACAGAGAAATACACAGAGAAGGAGAGAGAGAGAGAGACCATGAGCAGGGGGAACAGTAGAGGGAGAAACAGACTCCCTGCTGAGCTGGGAGCCTGATGAGGGGCTCCATCCCAGGACCAGTAGGAGATCATGACCTGAGCCCAAGACAGATGCTTAATCATCTGAGCCACCCAGGCGTCCTAAAAAAAAAAAAAAAAAAAAAAAAAAATCAATCTTTAAACAAACAGACTAACAAACAGATAGACAAACAAACAAAGAAACCAGCTTAGAACTGTGGGTACCAATCCTGCATATGGGGTTTTCTGTCTGATCCAGGACAGGCCATTTCACCCGTCTCATCACATATTTCCTCATCTCTAAGTTGGTGTCAGTAAAAGATCCAGCTCCACAGGTTGTTGCAAAGATTAAGCAAAATAATTTTGAGGAGGGTGAGGATCTCCTCAAAATGGGAATAAACCTAATCTTAAATGTAGGGTGTGAAAAAGTGACATCATGTTTCCATTCCAGTTGATCCGCCAAGACCCGCGCACCTGGGACCTCCAAAGTCTTCCTCTTAAACGTCCCAGCTGCACCCTTACCACGCTGACTTTTCTTGGGTGGTTCATGGATCCCAGGGCTGGACATCACAGGGAGAGGCTTCCATAGCAGAGAGTGACTTGCCTCATGTGCCAGAGGACCACCCGGCCCCCAGCGACCAAGCTGAGCTCCCAGATCGCAGCACTCAGCCTCACACTTTTTAGTCCCATTCCCCTTGCCAAGTACCTGGAGTAAATTCTGTAAGGTCAGGAACCCTGTTTGTCTTATTTATATCACTGTGTGGCCAGCATCCAGAACAAGGACTTGGCACACAGTCTCCATTATACGTTGAAGGGATGAACAGGTCGATGGACGGATGGATGGACGGATGGATGGATGGACGGACGGATGGATGGATAGGTGGATATATGGATGAATGACTGGATGGATGGGTGGAAGCCCGGCAAGCATGGGAGGAAATAAAGAAGGAAGCAGAGAAGGAAGGAGGGAAAGAAGTAAAGATGACTGGACGGACATACAAGGTGTGAAATATCAGCCCCAAGTCATGCCAGAAACACTTCATAAGTGACCACTTTTAGTGATTTAGCATTTTAGACCATTTAAAACATATATATTTTTTAAATAGAAAAAGTAGGTCAACATCTTTCAAATCATAGTCTAGGAACTTGCTGACTCTGCATGAATTTGTCAGCTTCTCGCTGCCTTACATAATGATCACAATTACACAGGTAAATATGTTTAGAAAACATAGTCTCTATCACGTGGATGTGATTTCTGTGCATGCCTCTGGGGAAAAGGTCAAAGGATACCAGAACAGGAATGAAAGCAAACATTTACTGAGTGCCTACTAGGCATCAAATTGGTTTATCAAAATACCACCCCATCAGAGCCTTTCAATTCTGCATGGAGAATAATTTCATGCCTGTTTCTCAGGTGAGGGAACCCAGATGACATGAGGTTTTAGGGCCTGTGGGAGACCACACAGCTGGTAAATGGCAGAGCTGGCTTTGAATTCAGTCCTGCCTGGGAAGAGGAAGAGGGCCTTCTGGAAAGGCAGGAATGGGACAGGTTGACCACTGTCTCAGGACAGTGCTTATGATGTGCTGGCTCATTAATTTCACAGCAATCCTGTAGGAAGGGAACCGTTAGCATCCCCATCTCACAGGTGAGGAAACTGAGTTTCAGAGCTGAACATCACTTCTGAAGTCCTTGATTTAATCCTCAAGAAAGGTTTTCAAGGTCAATCGGATTTCGTGGCAATATGGCCCCAGTGAAGGCAGACAATGGGCTTGGGGCCCCATGGGCTCGCTCAGTGCCCTAAATTCCTTCATTACTCTCTCCTCAGAGTCACGGTGTGTTGATTCTGGTTAAAATGCAAATCGTACCTGGAGGGATAACACAGAAAGCCATTATTGGCCTGGAATAAAGCCAGGTCACATTTGTGTCCAAATTCCATTTTCAATACCTTTGGGTTTCTTTCTAATAACTTTAATTTTTTTTCCCTAAGTAATTCATGTTCATTGTAGAATTTTAGAAAATGCAGAGAGGTTAAAAAAAAAAAGAATAAAGAAAAAAATTGTTCATAATCCCTGTGAGGCAGCCATTTCTTTCCATATTATCTAGTAGCAGTGCTCAAATTTAAAACTATACATTTCTCACTCTCCACACAGCTAATTACCGGCTGATGCCATCTCCACGCTGGTTAGAGGGCGGATGGGGAGAAGCATGTGATCCAGAAATGACCAATCAGAGCACCCCAGCCCTGTCCACAGTGATTGGTTCATGAAAGGAAGACTAATCAAACCCAGGCATAAGCCAATTAGAGTTCTGCCCAGACTTTTCTCTGGATTCCAGATTCCCTGGAATCAGTGGGAGAGTGGTGCTTTTTTTTTTTTTTTTTTTTTTTTTTCAATTGTCCTAAGTTGCAAAGAGGCTGGGACCCGAGATGGCCACTCTTGCCTCAGTCTGTGGAGAGTTTGCCAAAGAATAAAGCCAACTCCACAGAAGAAAGGATAGCTGAGACACATGGAGAGAGAGAGATTGCTGACATTGTCTGAGTACCTGGCTCCAACTACACCTGAAGCCAGTATTTTAATAGAGTTTTTAGTTATTAAATTGAACCATATGCAGCTTCAATATTTGGTAATTTTTGATCCCCAAAAGACAAGTTCCTATCATTCCACTAAATACATGAGACAACAAATCCCCTTTCCCACTTCGGTAAGTTTAAATTGAGTTTCTGATTCTTGCAACTGAAAGAATGCTGTCCAATATACCTGTCATCCAAAGAAAATCAATATTCACATTTCGGTCTCTCTCTTCCCATACTTACTTCTTTGTGTGCCTATATCTGTATATGTTTGTGTAATAGAGTATAGCCCAGTTTAATATAATATAATAAACTTGTGATACTTTATTTTTATTTTTTCTTAAGATTTATTTTTTTATTGGGTGGAAGGAGCAGAGGAAGAGAGAGAATCCTGAAGCAGACTCCCTGCTAATCAGGATCCCAACACAGGGTTCAATCCTAGGACCCCAAGGTCATGACCTGAGCCAAAATCAAGAATTGAACCCTTAACTGACTGAGCCACCCAGGTGCCCTAATTTGTGACATTTTAATTTAATTTTAATTTAATTTAACTCATCTGTATAAATTCGTTGTTCAGTAACTGCCTTCTCCTACAGACTGAAAGTTAATGTCTGCTGTCCTTCACAGAGAACACAGAGGCAGGACTATACTAGCTGCTCAGTAAACATTTGTTGACTGTATCAATATAGGTATATGCTAAAAAGTGGAATCCAGCACACAGAAGTGATTTGGAGACAAGCCAGTTTGCAGCCAGGTACCTACATCTATTCCATAAAAGTGAGATACACTGTCCCATTAGAGTCGGGTCCACATGCCCAGCAAATCAGTGAAAACTGAACACTTGCATTAAAATTTAAATGGTAAGCCAGCTAAACCTAGCAGGTTAGAAAGAAGACCAGCACCTGCTGAGGAAAATACGTTGTTCAACTTATCAGCCTTTTAAAAAAAAAGATTTTATCACAGGCGTGTGACTCATTACTGCCTCCTCCAGATGGCATAGGGAAATGCAGGGAAAGAAATGGAATGTAGTTGGTCAAGCCATTAGTCCTGCTACTGCAAGCATCATAGGCTCAGTGATGACCAGAACATGGAGGTGTGCTCTCTCATTGTTGCTGTAGTTCTTGTGACCACTGTATTGTATCCAATATTCCCATTATCAGCACTAAGAGCGGCTGGTGGGAACAGCCAGGCAAGATGCTAAGAGGTTCTTAAGTGTTATCTCATTTCTTATAATATCCTAGGAAATGGATACTTTTAGGGATCCATGTTACAGATCAGGAAGCGGAGTCTCAGCCAGATGAAGACTTTTGCCCAAGGACACATAGTTTGGTAAGGGGCAGAGCTAGGACTTGAACCCAAGGTCTTCTGGCCCTTTCTGCTCTGTTGATTTTCTAGATGATCTAATCCACCCTTGCCATTGTACATGTGAGGACCACAAGGCTCTGAGCAGCAACCCCCCACCCCCAGTTCTGAAGTTGTAGAGGATCCCAAATACCTATTAGGACCTTTACCTGTTTATACTTCCATTTGGTTTTTCAGAAATGATCCTAAGTAGAGGATGGGAGGGGTTCTGATGTGGTGAGGCCCATGTGGGATCGAGCAGAAGATACTGGCTAATGTTTGCATTCTCGGCAAGTACTGACTGGGAGGGTGGCCAGGGCCATCAGTGAAGTCCACATGTTGGAGGCTGGGGGTACATGTGATATTGCTCACCATCGGGCCATCTGTGGTGACAGCAAGCTGAGTCCCTCCAAGCGTCGGCCCCTAAATCAATGGATGAGTAAAGCGTGGTGGACACACACACAAGGGAGTGCCATATGGCAGGCCTAGATGCGGGCATGGCAGCATGGGTGAGTCTTAAAGTCACAGTACCACGAAGACAAGGAGAAACGGGATGCAGCCCACAGCACAGTACCTTTTAGGTAAATAAAAAACACATGCACACAAAACATGTTTCCCAGGAACAGGTACAAATAAAAGGACATCAAACAGGTCAGACTGGCTGCCTGTGGGGTGCACATGGGAGGGATGGATAAGAGTGGGGCATGAGGATCAATGGAAATGAATCAACGAATAAACAAATGAATGACACATGGGAGATGCTTGCAGACAATAGTGTGAACGTGTCATAAGCCAAGAAACATACATGCCTCGACCTCAGCCCGTGATATTAAAAAAAATAATAAAACTCAAAACAAAATCACCCTACCAGGCTCATGAGCAAAATAAAGTCACAGTGGAAGGAGCCCAGCATTTCTAAGACACGTAAATTATATCAGGTGCTGTGCTAGGGGTGTGTTATCTCATTTGCTCTTCAACTGAATATGGGAGGGAGGTACTGTCTGTTTTATAGATGGGGAAGGTTGAAGAGAGAGGAGAAGCAAGTTGTGTATTCACTGGAAGAAGGTGTTTCTCACCTGGGTTGTCCAAATCCAAACCCATTGGTTTTTGGATGGCCCTGGGGATTCCACACCCTGCATGGTTCACTTTCTGGGAAGGGAGCAGAAAGACATTCTCAGATTAGCTTCAGAGAAAAACTGACAAGTCTATAGGATGGCCTCATTTAAAAAAAAAAAAAGCGTCATGTGACTTAGCACAGAAAAGGAGCTGTAAGGATCTGAGTCCAGGTGCTAGCGGCACCTGGGAGCAGGGAGGAGTCTTTGCTGGTGGCCCCTTGTTTTTAGCACACCCAGCTGGGCTGACCCACAAGAGGGCTTAATATACTTTCACACGTGGTTCTTTAGATGGGAAGTACAGGCTTTTCTCTAAACCTTTATGTATCATCTGTATGTCTTAGAAGGGCATAAATGGCTTTTGTAATCAAAAAGGAATGAGAAAGTATTTTCTGTTGGAAGGAAAATGTTTGTTTACTATGAATGGGCAGAGGAAATCTGAAGCCAGCACTGTCTGACATTCCTGTCTCCCAGGGTAATGATTACCTGTTTATTTGCAGGGACTCCGACCATCCTTAGAACCCACTGGGAGCATGGTTCAGGGCAGAGGGCTCCAAAGGAAAAAAGCAGCTTTTTCCTAGTGTGATGCTGCGCATTTTCTTTGACAATGAAACCTCTGTTTGCACACCTGCAAAATGGGCATAATGCCAACTATGACATCAAGACAAAATGAGAGACTGCATGGGAGGGGTTTAGTACTAAGCTTAGCACAGAGCAGGGGCTCAACACAAAATAACCTTTTTTTTTTAAGGTCTTATTTTAAAGTAATCTCTACACCCAACATGGGACTTGAACTCACGACCCCAAGAACAAGCGTTGCCTGCTCTTCTGACTGAGCCAGCCAGGTGCCCCCTTAACAGGTAATCATCTTTTGATGGTGACAGAGGGCCTCAGCTGGCAGAAACAGTGGGGACAGAGGTACTCAGCACAACTGTGCCAGTCCTGTCAGGCTCTTCGTTCAGATTTCTACTTTGAAGGATTCAGAGCCTGAGTGGCTGATTCCTTGTCCTCCCTCAGCCTCCTGGAAAGTAATGCCAGGGAAGCCTTAATTCCTGGATAAAAAGACAATGAAGTATCATTTGGGCCAATTTCGTCAGTGGAGCACTCTGGGTGCTCAGGAAAAACTAGAGAATTCCAGCACAGCCCACAGCTTCCAGGCCAGGGACCTGGACCAAGTGATTAGAGGTGAAGAGATGAGAGTCTAGAAGCAGAGAGAGTAGGTGTTGCCTGAGGATGTGACGAACTGTACCCAGACCGAAGCCTGGGAATTAACGGACCCCACACACATCTCTGAGGTTCTGGCAGTAGTTTCTGAGGAAACACACACACACCAGCTCAGGGAACTGTATTTAGAATTTTCTTTCACCTCATTCACATCAGAAATGATACCGCAGATTGTCCTACCACAATTCACCATCGCTTTCATTCTTGCCTTTAAAGTAATAGGAATATCTCTACCATATTGAGTGAATTCTATTAGCCAGACACTGTGCTGACATCTTTACAGAAATTAGCTCATTTAATCCTCTGAACACCAGGTAGCAATTAGGATTCCGATGGATTGTAAGGACCAGAAATAAAATAACTGTGGCTTAAGAAAGAAAGCTCATTTTTCTCTCGTGCTAAATGAATTCAGAAGTAGTTGGTTCAGAACAGATGTCAATGACTGGATTTCCGTAATTCTTGAGGCTCTGTTATCCTCACCATGTGGTTTTCTCCCCATGGTCCAAAATGGCTGCTTGAGCTCCTGCATCAGAACTACATTCCAGTCAGCAAGCAGGAGGAAGGCACAAAAAAAGTCTCACTTCTCCCTCTTAGGGTTCTTCTAGTCAGGTGCATTTGATGTCTGTTTTTTATATCTCCCCAGCCAGAATTACTCCCATGACTACCCTCCCCAGCCAGAATTACTCCCATGACTACGCTTAGCATAGAGAGTGATGAAAAATAAGGCTTTCACTCTAGGTGAGCATGAGTCCACTTCCAAGTCAGAGGAGGAAATGGGAGAATGGCTATTTGGTAGAGAGAAGACTCTTCTGGCTTTGGCCACAGAGTTAGTAATAATTTTTGCTTCCCAGAAACTGAAATTCAAGGGAGACAAAGGCTCAGAGAAAGGTCAGAGGTCACTCAGATAGTATGTGAACCAATGCCCGTCTGATGGAGCCACTGGGATCTTTGAAATCTCTGTAAAAAGATATAGGTGGGAAGTTCTGCAAACAACGGAAGCCCACAGAGACACACCTTCAAAATCACAGGCTTCAGACACACCTTCAGATTCGCAAACTCACTGGATTTTATATGCAGAGTTTCAAACCAGAGCCATTTTGACAACTGAATCCAAATCCCCAGGAAACCGTAGTTTCTAGCCAGGGCTGTGACAGAGCCTTAATTTCCACAACCCCAAGAATGTCCTCCTCTGTAGGACCCAGGGAACAGGCTGTGAATTCGGTTTAGAAGGTCCCTTCCTGGCCAGGCTAAACCAGGGAGGAAGGAGGTCAATGCCAGCCGTGAGATCACACCCGGAGGTCCCTCTCTAGGGTGACGGCAGGGTGTTTGGCAGGGGGGCCATTTGTCTCCTGCCCTCTCTGGTTCAGAGGATGTGCAAATAATCATGGTGATTTGAATTGCTGCTCAGAGCAGGGAGATAATGACATCCTGCTGAGGAGTCTGTGAGGAAGGTCGCGTCCAAGGTGAACCCTCGTGTTTTGTGCTGACATTCAGGGCCCACAGCACCTTGATTGTGGTTCCTGCCAGCCAACCATGGGTGCAAATCACCCGGCAGGAGGACAAAGACAAGTAACAATGATTGTAGCAGAGCCCCTTGGCGCTCAAGTTCCTGACTTCCTCCTTACAGCACCTCCGTAAGGGCCACGCATCAGTCCCTGCTTACAGCAGAGAAAACAGAGTCTTTTAAAAATTTTTAAATGTAAATTCCATTTAGTTAACCTATACTGTATGTTAGTTTCAGGGGTAGAATTTAGTGATTCATCAGTTGCAAATAAGACCCAGTGCTCATTATATCACATGCCCTCTTAATGCCCATCAACTGGTTACCCATCTCCCCTCCAGCAACACTCTGTTCTCTATGGCTAGGAGTCACTTACGGTTTGTCTCCCTCTCTGTTTTTATTTTATATTAGTTTTCCTTCCCTTCCCCTATGTTCATCTGTTTTGTTTCTTAAATTCCACATATGAGTGAGATCATATGGTATTGTCTTTCTCTGACTGACTTATTTTGCTTAATGTTATACCCTCTAGTTCCATCCACATCACTGCAAATGGAGAAAACAGAGTCTCAAAGACAAAGTGATACAATCGCTTTGGAAATCTGTTCGTAAGTTTCTAGTAAAGCAATACATAGTCTTCTCATTCTTATCACAGGACCAATTCTTCTCCAAGGTATTTATCCACAAGAAATGAAAACAAAAACACTTGCATGGGACATCCCAAATGTCCCTCAACAAGAGAATGGCAGGGATTGGGGGGGCAGAATTATGAGTCTATACAGGAGAATAGTACTCGGCAATAAAAAGGGATGAACCACAGACGTTCAACAGTGTGGATGAATCTCACAGAAATTATGGAGTATGTACAATAGGAATTCCTGCACCTGAAGTTCAAGGGCAGGCAGAGGTTCCCAATGGTGATAGGAATCAGAGGTGTGTTCACCCCTGGGGGAAGGGTGCTGAGTCAGAAAGGGGACAGGGAAGTTTCTGGAAGGATTTTATAGAAATTGATCGGAGTGATACAAGAGTGTTGCCTTTGGCAAAACTAAAGGAGCCATGGACTTAAAATTTCCACATATTACCATATGTAAATTTTGCTTTGATAGAATCTAGAGAAAAGAATAAAGAGGTGAAGTGATTCGTCCAGTTACACAATGAGAAAATGGACTCAGTTGTGCCATAAACCAAGAGCCAGGCAGAACCAAACACAGAAAGGATGGCTGGCTGCCGCTTTTCCAGGGACTGGGACGATCTCTGTTCAGGGTGCGTGTGTTTCTGAGTGTTCTCCCCGAGTGGGGCTGGGGTGGGGCTGGGGCAGAGATCGATGTGATGGCCACAGTCCTGTCCTGATGAAGTGTTTGACTTGGACAGGGGAGCAGCCACTGCCAGGTCGCATGGGGTGGTGGGCATGGGGGCTAGTGGATGCTGGGGACCAAGTCCTGATTTTCTGGACAAAGGGGCAGCAAAGCCAGAAAGGACTAAGGGAAGAAAGCGACATAATGCAGATGTAAAGAACAGGCCAGGCAAGCAACCTGCCATGCGGAAAGAGAGAACGTGGTCCATCTGGGGACAGAGCTGCTTCCAACAGTCCTCCCTAGAGATGGGACAGGCAGTGGTGAAAAATGCCATCCCTAAAAATCATAGAAGGGCCTATGCTTATACACTACTTACTCTGTGCGAAGCACTCTTTATACATTAACTCATTAAATCCTCACAAGGGCCTTATGCAGTCAATCGTCCCCATTGCAGACAACGGATTTGAGGCTCAGAATGTAGAAGCCATCTGCCTAGCGTCCCCCAGAGGGTAAGTGGTAGAAACAGGATTTGAGTCCAGGTCAGCTGTGTCTAGCCTCATTACCCGCTGTCACTCTGCTGTCCATCTATTGGGGCAGAGAGGGACTGATCTCAAAGTCCTGCAGTGGCCACTTCAAGATTTCATTCTGCAGCTGAAAGGAGCTAGCCCCTCTCTGAGCTTCAGATTCCGTGTCTGAACAATACAGATGTTAACCATGTCCACCTCAAATAGTGACTGCAGAGTGTAAAGCAGCAGACGAGGGGTCTGGCTTGGATGACACCGTCCTGTATGGAAGCTGTCACTACGTGATGGGAAGACCCAGTGAATGGCTACCACGCCAGGACCTGCTACATGCGGGCACTCTGCTAAGGGGTTTGCGTGAATTTCTGCATAAAATGCTCACAGGAGCCTGTGAGTTACAGGCCGTGATTGTCACACACCCCACAGACAAAGGAGGTGAAGGAGAGAGGTCTGTAACGGAATTGATGCCATAAGCAAATACATAATAACAAACACATAAGCAAGGCTTGAGCCTGGAGCGTCAGGCTTCGCAGGGCGAACCCTGACCTCCCCAGTGCAACAGCCCCATGTGCCTGGTGAGCGCAGATGGTCACGGCTGATTGGAGTTGAGCTAGGCATGTTGAAAACACACAAGGTCCTGAAGACTTTGTTTCTAATATTGTACATAATTTTTCCTATTGATAATGTGTTGACATGATACCCTTTAGATGTACTGGGTTAAAACAAGAGATTATTGGGGCGCCTGGGTGGCTCAGTGGTTTGGGCTGCTGCCTTCGGCTCGGGTCATGATCTCAGGGTCCTGGGATTGAGCCCCGCATCGGGCTCTCTGCTCCGCAAGAAGCCTGCTTCCCTCTTTCTCTCTCTCTCTCTGCCTGCCTCTCTACCTACTTGTGATCTCTGTCTGTCAAATAAGTAAATAAAATCTTAAAAAAAAATAAATAAGAGATTATTAAAATTAATTTCAACTGTTTCTTCTTACTTTTTTTTTTTTGAATGTGGCTTCTAGAAAATTATAAATCACCTGCAAAGTGTGCACTAGGTGTCTTTGGGATGGTGCTACCCTAACCACTGTACTACGTGGCTCCCAGAGGATGGGGTGAGCCACGAGGCTTGCCTCCCAGCCCTTCCGCATAGTCCTTCTGATGTTGCTGTACTTGGGCTTCAGCCAGTGAGCCAGTGAGCTGATTACCTTGTCCCTCACGCCTTAGTGAGTGAGTGTGTGTGTGTGTGTGTGTGTGTGTACGCACGTGCACACTCACGTGCAGGCAAACGTGTGTCCTCTTCAAAGTCACTTCCCGCTGGGCTCCTTCTTCACCACGGTTAACATCACAGCCTCTCACTGAGGGTGGGAGAGGGCAGAGAGCCCCCCCACCCCGGGCCCCCGTGCAAACACAGAATCTCCACCCTCCGCTCCCACTCCTGCCGGCCGCTCCCTCTGATGGCCCACCAGCCCTGCATTTCCAGGGTCTGGCCCCCGGCAAGGTTATTGAAGCCGAGATCGGTTGTCCTCCCTCTCCCAGGGAAAATAAAAATATTCTAATTAAAGCTGGGAAGGCCCTGGGAACAATAGGGCTGGCGCCAGGCTGATGGATATAATTCAATTTGCAGCGTGAAGAGCAGGACTCTGGGCTCTCGCCATTACCATGTGGATTGTGGAGCGGACTTGATTCAGAAGTAAATTTAGTGAATGCAGGCCAGCCAGAGTGGCGGTGGAGGTAGGGGACTTGCGTCCTGTTCTATCCGCAGTCAGGGAACAGGCCAGGCCATGGGGTGCGGAGGCTCAGGTACACCTGGCTCCTCCAAACTTCAGCTTCCACATCAGGAAACAGGGGATAATTTTGGTACCCCACCTGCTCGGTCTTCATGAAGACCGAGGAGGGCAACTTAGGCAAAGGGCTTGGTTCAGGGCCTGGCACAGAGTAAGCGCTCAGTGAAACAGGGCAGTTCTCTTTCTCTCTCTCTTTCTCTTTATAATGGGGTCGGGAGGGGCAGAGATAGAGAATCCCAAGCAGACTCCTCGGCTCAGCACAGAGCTGGACATGGGGCTCGATCTCATGACCCCAAAATCATGACCTGAGCCAAATCAAGAGTCTCACACTTAACCCACTAAGCCACCCAGGTGTCCTGGGGCCACTCTCTATTATTTTTGCTCCTTTCCCCCATGGTGACATTGGACATCACCAATTGTCATGTTCTCAGCAGGCATCTAATCCTACAGACAGGCCCCTGGTTCCAGGGGCGATGCCCTGGGAAGGCAGTGAGCGGAGGAGGGGGAGAAGCGAGAGAAAGGCTCCCGTGTTGGTCTGTGGTCATAGCTAAAAATAGCCATCGCAATTAAATGGGAAAATATTATTATACTAACAGCTGGCTACTGAAGTAGGGTCGGGAATAGAAGGTAAAGTTGCAAAGGGCTGGTGTCAGATCTCCTACAGCTTTTGGAGAAGTCTGAAGTGACTTTGTACTAGACAACAAAACTAACTGATTTTTTTTTTCCCCTCGGGGCAGAGGGTAGGAAAGTGAGATTAGGAGAGCCTGAAGAGATGGGAGACAGAGGAGACACAGCCAGATGGGGAGGGTTGGAGTTGAGTGAGGGAAAGGGGGCTTGAATCACCCCCATCACCACCACCAAACCCAAAAAGTGTTGATCCAGGGATGTTTGAAAAATCCTCATGCCTAGTGTTCCATTTGGAAGCTGTTCTCACTAAAGCAATGTTGACCTTGACTGTCTTCTACTCCGCCCCTGAAATCTGTGGAAAATTTACTATCCTCACAAATTGTGGGTTCCTTCCTTCCTTCTTCCTTCTTTCTTTTTCTTTTCTTTCCTTTCCTTTCCTCTTTCTTTCTTTCTTTCTTTCTTTCTTTCTTTCTTTCTTTCTTTCTTTCTTCTTTTTTTCTTTCTTTCTTACATAGAACTCAAGCAGGAAGTAGAGTTTCACCTCCAGAGGGATGTGGGACTACCAAGTGTGGAGGTAAGAACAGTAAGCACCTGAATCCTTCTGAGAACTGGCAAAAATCTTGAAGGAAGCTTTGAACTTCTCAGGCTGCTGCTGAGCTAGCATTGTATTAGGTATTGTATTATTGTATTATGTTATAATATAATACATTGTATTATAACTTCCACTTAAATACCACCCCCCCAGTCCTTCTGGCAAAGCAGACTGCCAGAGAGTTGGGGTCCTTCCTCTCTGTTGGTATCAGCTCTGTAACAAAAAAGCAGATTGAATTTAGCTCAAAAGCAAAGGGAGGGTAAATTGGAGAGTTACTGCAAGCTCACAGAATTGAAATATGAGATAAACAACAGGCCACAGAAAGGCCAGTAAGCGGGGCAGTCCCAGGGACCTTAGCAGCAAGAATAGTGGGCTGCCTCAAAGGACAAATAAATCCATTCCTTTTGTCCCTGGAGTATCTGCTCAAGATTCAAATCCCCAAGAAAGGGCCTCGGACTGGCCTACCTCAAGTTACTTGGCTACTCCAGCATCCGAGGGATAGGGCTCAGTGAGATGACATGGTGGGGGTCAGGGAGGGACAGATAATTCCCTAAAGAAAGGGGATGGTGCTGTTCTCAGAATAATCAGAGATGGGATACGGGGTTCAAGTACGTGTGCACACACACTCACACACACATTCTACCCCCTGCCTGCCCAGCATCCATCCTCCTTCCCATATGTACAAATTTTAAGTCACCTTCCTCACCTGATGCAATTCTTCCACCTGCAGCTACAAACATGCGCACCCCTACTCAATGACAAAAGGGCAAATGAAACAGCCCGTTCATCTGGAAATGCCACTTTCTGGAATAAGAGTCACAATTTCAGGAAATCTGTAAGAATGTTCAGGTAGGAGGTGAGGGGGAGAAGGTTGGGGACCGGCTCTCCGATGAGAATTACCCAACCCGTAGTCAGCCCAAAGGAAGACTGCAGCTCTGGGGAAGATGGGGGTCCTCAGGCCATGTATGGGGGCCACTTGCTCCTCAGTATTTTTGGCTCTCAGAGTGGTTACATCAGAGAGGAAGCCGTGCCACCCAGTGGGTCTTTCCAGCCCTTGGAAGACACTATGTGGGGCACTTGGAACTGGCTGAGGAGGAATTTTGCTTGAGTTCACAAATTCCTCCTTGCTCCTGTGTCTTGGCATGCTCCTGGTCCTAAAGGAAGCAAGTGCACAGGAGCAAGTAGAGACTGGGAGTAAAGAATATTGGCATGAGGTAGAACTAGCTTCGAGTCCTCGCTCTTGCTGGTCACACAGCTTCGGCCCTCAGTCTCCTCAACTGTGAAATGGGTCGATGTCTCTCTCAGAGTGTCACTCTGATGAGTAAGGGAGCTAACGCATGTACTTGTAATAGTGTCTGGTAAAGGCTCCCTACATAGTAACTCTGATTTTTCTCTCTTTCTGCCTGGCGAGGAAGCTGAGACTCAGAGAAAGATGAAATTTTTCCATGGGACTGTGGAGGTCATCAGATTTCATGAAGCAAAAATATAAGAGGGAAAGGAAGCAACAGACCAGTGTCATTCAACAGAGAAATAATGAGAGTCACATATATAACTTTAGATTTTCTTATAGCCACATTAAAAAAACTAAAAAGGAACAGGTGAAATTAATCTGATGAACATATTTTTGGGGCACCTGGGTGGTTCAGCCATTAAGCATCTGCCTTCGGCTCAGGTCATGATCCCCGTGTCCTGGGATTGAATCCTGCATCGGGCTCCCTGCTCCGAGGGAAGCCTGCTTCTCCCTCTTCCACTCCTCCTGCTTGTGTCTCACTGTGTCTTTCTTTCAAAGAAATAAATAAAACATTTTTTAAAAAAGAATATTTTTACTTAACCCCAGTATATTGCAGATAATATCATTTCAACATGGGACCCATAGAAAAAGTTCCTGAGATGTTTTCCACTCGTTCTTTTCTGGTAGTCACATTAAAAAACCTAAAAAGCATTTGCCATTAGTTTTCTAGTATATTTTATTTAATCAGATAGATCTAAAGTGTTGTTATTATTATTTCAACACATCATCCATATGAAAAAGCAATAAGGAGTTACTGTCCATTCTTATTATCAAACACCTTGAAACCCACTGTGTACTTTTATATTTGCCACGTGTCTCAATTTGGACCTGCTGCATGTCAAGGTCTGGGTCATGGTAGGTCGTCTGCATCTCCTTCGTTGAAACTTCCCAGGAGCCCTGTGAGGTATTAATAGACCCATCTCCTAGATGAGAAAATGGTCCCTGAGGTCAAGTGACTTGCCTAAACTCATACAGTCAGAAAAAGAGCAGAGCCGGGTTTGGGGCTGTCTGATCTGTTCCGATATAACCCTTCTGGGACTTCTGGAGCCCCAGTGCCTGCCTCCCGATTGCCCATCCCCAAACTATCGATTACCACCATGATTTATGACCCTCCGGCCAGGCAGTCCTGGAGATGGAAGTAATTTGTTTCTGACAGAGGAGGCGTGCCTGGACACCTGCACCTCCCCATTCTGCCTCGGCTTCCAGCCCAGACGATCGATCTATTCCCTGCTAGTCAATGGTGCCGAGGAGTAACCTACGGCGGCAGTTAGATTCGCTTAATCAGGCACTTGCTCAGAGCAGCCCATCTGACAATTTTATTGGGCCGAGAGCGTCATATTTCAGTTTCTGTTTCCGCCCGGGGCTTTGGTTCCTAGATCAGCCAGGGTTGGGTCTGTTGCTTTTTGTATTACAGCAGAGTCTGCGCTCCTTCCCTGGAAGAGTAAACCTACCGGCTGGAGTATAATCGATCCTCTGACCTGGAAGGGGTCACCTGGCATCCCACCGGCATTTAAGGAGAAAAATCTGTGAGCTCAGCTCTCAGTGACAGTGTTACTGACAATAACACCAGTCGCTATAACAACAGTAATACTTAACATTTATTTAGCCCTTACTGTGTTCCAGGGACGGTTCTAGCGTGTTGCACACAGACACACAGTATGGTAGTGTTCACTGGAAAGCAAAGGGAGGCTTAGGAAGGTGAAGGGGCTTACGCAAGACCACAGAGCTGGAGAGGGATTTGAAATCTAATCTCAAGCAGTCTGGTGTTTTCAAGAGTTTGGTGAAGTGGCAAGATATATCCCCCCCCCCCCAAAAAAAAGTGTGATGAGTAATAGAAAAGAGAAAGCAACAGGGTCTACTATTTCTGGACCAACAATTATAGTATCACAGCAAATACTTACTGGAAAGCATATGAAGCGCCAGCCTCTGTTATAAGAGCTCCACATACCATATCTCATTAAAGCTCTACAAAACTTTGAAGTAGGGACTATTAGCACCTTATTTTACAGATGGGGAAACTGACAAAGAGGTCAGATGGTTTGGCCAAGGTCATGATGATGTAACCGCAGTGAATGGACAGAGGATCCTGCTGTGATGTTTATTTATATATTTGGCTTGTTTCTGATCCCTGGGCTATCCACCCCAAGGCTGTAAGGTAAGGCTGACACCCCAAGAGAGACGTCTGAGTGGGAAGAAACTGGCATTGAACTGGGCACTCCCAACTGACACAGCTTGAGTAGTGATAACATTTTAGGATCCATGAGGAAATATTTCATTGGATTCTCAAAAAAATATCTGCTTTAAAGGGTTATTTGGAGGAAGAAGAGGGGTTTGCCTGTCAATGGAAAGCACTGAATAAAGCAGTAAAGAGGCTGTGGGACCTGGAGCCAGACCTGGGTTCAAATCCTGTCACTGTCACCAAATAGTCACATGAACATGGGCATGTCAGTTACCATTCCTAAGCCACGCCTCCTCCTCTCTCACATGGGGGTCAGAATGGCACTGAGTTCATAGGGTTGTTGTTGTAGGATGTGCTATAAAATGATGTGCTGTGGACTGGATGTGTCCCCCACCTCCAAACTCATATGTTGAAATCCCAAACCCGATAAGATGATATTTGCAAATGGGAGCCTTAGGGAGGTAAGGAGGTCATGACAGTGGAGTCTTTGTGATGGGCTTAGAGCCCCTATGTGAACAGAGAAGAGCAGAGAGCTTGCTTCTTCTCACTCTCTCCACCATCTGAGGACACAGCAAGAAGGCAGTTGTCCCTAAAGTAGGGAGCAGGTCCTTAACAGACATTATACCTGCTGGCACCTTGATCTTGCACTTCCCAGCCTCCAGAACTGTGAGACATAAGTGCTTGCTGTTTAAACTGCCCAGTCTCTGGTATTTGTTATAACAGCCTGAGCTGACTGAGACAGGATGAAATGAGACCGTGTGTATGAAGTTCTTAGAAGCATAGCATGTAGTTGGCTCTCAGTGAATGTTAGCAGCTGCTATAAAGTCAGTCTCCACCCCTCCCATCCTCTTCTCCTGACTTCCAATTGGGACTTCTCTAAAATGTAATATTAAAAACCACTTAAGCCTCCACTTTACCATTTGCCTGCACAGCCCTCTTTGCAAGTGTCATTTCTAACAAAGCAGGGTCTGAACCAATGGGACCCCACAAGACCCTTCCAGCCTAACGTAAAGGGGACATTTCTAGAATAGCTTAGAACCTCCCCTCTCACTGGCCCTCTGGCCCTCTGCCCTTGACTCACATTCTCCAGTCCCCACGGCTTCTTGAACCCAGTCCATCTGCAGCCAAATGGGAATGAAGGGTGCCCAAAGGAAATTTTCCAGAAGAAACCTCAGGCTGGGGCACCTGGGTGGTTCAGTGGGTTAAGTGGCTACCTTCAGCTCAGGTCATGATCCCAGGGTCCTGGGATCAGGCCCCACATTGGGCTCCCTGCTCGGTGGAGAGCCTGCTTCTCCTTCTCCCTCTGCCTGCTGTTCTGCCTACTTGTGCTCTCTCTATCTCTCTGTCAAATAAATAAATAAAATCTTTAAAAAAAATGAAAAAAGAAAGAAACCTCAGGCTAAGACCCAATTGAGAAACACCTGCTGTCATGGATACCTGTAACAGCCACACATTTCCTGCTCTGAGCCCTTTCCCTACAAGTGCTCATTTAAGTCCTCACAGCCCCCTCTGTGGTGGGTGATATTATTACCCTCATTTTCCAGTTGGAAGCTACAACTCAGAGAAATGAACTTGCCTGAAATCACACACAGCCAAAAAGCAGCAGAGGCAGGATATCAGCCCCAGAATCCACATTCTTGACTGCTATGCTCTGTTGCCTCCTTCCCCCAGGGCAAGGGTTCTATTCTGTACAGAAGCATGAGTTTTTAGAAGAACCCATGGCCAAATGGATTTTTAACCCCGATCTATTATAAAGAACAATCCAGCAGAAAGAAACTGGCAAAGAGGCTGCCGCAGGAGGGAAAGGGAAGACCCCCATCCCATTACAAAAATCACAATGGGATGTCTGTATACGGAGGACATGGGAGTAAGGAGGGCACCTCAAGACTAAATAATCAGGGGGTGCCTGGGTGGCTGAGTGGGTTAAGCCTCTGCCTTCAGCTCATGATTCTAGAGTCCTGGGATTGAGCCCTGCATCGGGCTCTCTGCTCAGCGAGAGCCTGCTCCCCGCCCCCCCGCCTACTTCTGCCTACTTGTGATTTCTCTCTCTGTCAAATAAATAAATAAATAATCTATAAAAAACACTAAATAATCAGTTTGAAATAACCTTTTTTTAAGTGCCTCATGTGATGGGCTAAAGCCTCGTGAAGTAGCATTATGTTCTGGGTATTTATTAAAGTCATTATTCCGTATTACATGTCCGCACAGCACCTCCTCTCTGCCCTGATTCAGGCAGCAAGTGGCTGGCAAGGCATCTCTGCCTGAGAAAGAAGAGTTGACACAGAAGAGTAGACCTAATATAGCAGTCAGGTTCCTGACTTGAGAGCCTTCACATCTTTCTCCTGACTCAGAATCCCTGGAGATGTGACCCAGGCAAAGCGACAGGGTTTATGAAGTTCCCCAGGTGATTCTTGTGCATGCTCAAGTTTGAGAAGCTCTCCTGGGCTGCTGCCAAAGTATCTGGAAGAATGTTTAGTAAGGACAAGATGTCCTAGTTTTTGAAAAGCTCCGCGGGGATCAAGAAAGAAGAGATTCAAGGAGAACCCAAGAGCTCAGATTGTGTTAGGACCCTGAGAAGGAGCTCTACTCCTTGCCCACCATCCCCCCAGGTAGGCTGGAGCACCTGAAAGCAGCAGGCTCCTGACACCCCACCCTTGGGTGTCACCTGCAGACGGGGCTGGGGGGGGTGGGGAGGTAGGTAAGAGCTGCATTCTTGGTGCCCAGCCTGGAATGGGTCTGAGCATGTAAACCTGAGATGCGCTCCCACCCCCACCGAGGTTCCTGTGCCCAAAGCATGGCATCCAAGCAGAAGAATCCAGGTGTCAAAGCAGGTCCTGGAGATGGTTTCATAATCCTAGAGTGGTGTGAATGTAGCAGAAGAGCTCTTGCGGGCCAAGCAGGGTGTCCAAGATCCAGACTCATTTGTCAATGACTCGGATGGGCAGATGCACCAAGAGCACAAAGGTGAGGATGTTGCAGCTGTCGCCAGAGGGAACAGATGAGAACAGAAGGATCTGATCCCCATCTCACTGCCACACTTGGGTACATCGTATGCTCCCCAAGGTAACCCCAATGAGACCAAGTCTAGATTTCTGCTTGAGACAGCATGGGATTTGTAACACCTGCTCCTGGTGCCTACTTACCTCCCTCGGATCCCTTCCATTTTTATGCACATACTCTTCCAGGTGTTGGATTTTCTATGGCCAGCACTTATGTCTCTATATGGTGGGGCTGCCCTTGGGCTTCCAGATCCCCCTTGGCCCTGCCCATCTAGAGAACCCAAAGTGCCTGTGCATTCACAGCTCCCGGGGGAAAGCCTTTAACTAATACTTGGCAGGGGCAAAGAGAAGGAGAGAAATACCTTCAATTTGAGGTGCCGGGGTGGCTCAGTGAGTTAAGCATCTGATTCTTGATTTCAGCTCAGGTCATGATCGCCAGATTAAGCCCTGCATGGGGCCCCATGCTCAGCTCGGAGTCTGCTTGAGATTTTTCCCCCTCCCTCTCCCACCGCCTCTACTCCTCTTCCCCACTCACATGTGCATGCTCTCTCTCTCAAATAAATAAATAAAATCTTTTTTTAAAAAAAAATCTTCAACATGTGTGCCCCCAGTCTGGAACATTCTAATGTGTGGTTGTCACTGTCCCCAGCACCTTGCAGTTCTGAGCAGAGACTGTCCTCCATGAGACCTGGCTTAACACGCCCTTCCCTTGGGGCTCTCACTTGCCTTCACCTTTGTCATATTTTCCTGAGACACTTTTACCTGAAGACACTTTTACCTTCTAAGTCACTTTTAGCTGAATCTTCCCCTTAAGGTATGTTTCTGAGAAATCGAATGTAAAACAGGAAGAGCTCAAACTAAAACCAAATCTGGTTATAGGGAAAAAAAAATGTAAGTCCATTTTTGTGCCTGCCTGAGTTTACAGACTGAGATTTATAAGACTCTACCTGTTAATGAATATCATTATAAAAGGAACTTCTTTTCAGCACTCACACATTTCCGTGAACCATCTCACTAAATCCAAAAGTAGGAAACCCATCCTTGTGCCCATTTTGCAGATTTCAAGAGGTACAAAAACTCTTGGTTTGAAGGCTACAAATAAAGCTGGAGGCCTGCCCAAACCACAGACTCTCTATACTTGGGTCTGGCCCCAGTCTCATGCTCTGAGCAGAAATATTTAGGAAATTCAGAGACATAGTCACTAAGCCAGGGGCCCTGAGCTCCTGCTATAAGATGCAGGTCTGGGCCTGGAGAAGCGACAGAAACAGACCTCACAGACTGCCTTCGTCACAGAAGGGGCAGAGCACAGGCTCAGGGTATACAGACCCTGAGTGGGTTTAAATCCCAGCATTAACAGCTTCTTGTTCTGGGACCTTGGGTAGGTCCTGTGAGCCATCTCTGAAGTCCTGTTTACTCACTTGTAAAGCGGGGTTAGTAATTATTTTTAAAAATTATATAAAATCAGCTAGTGATTCAGGGAACAGGATATGGATTCCTAACAGCTGTGGTCTTAATAAGCCCCTGACAAAGTGTGCTGATGGCTACAATTTACTTCGAAATGTATCAGAAAAACAAGAAGCTTGGGGGTTGATAGAGAAATAAGTGATAAAACAAGAAAAATAAAATATTAAATGGTAGGATCTTTGTGATGGATAAAATTCTTTCAACTCTGCCATAGGTTTGAAACTTTCCATAATAAACTATTGGGATGAAACTCTCCCAAGGAGTGGTTCCTTTATCTTTTTTTCTTTAAGTTTCTTTCTTTCTTTTTTTCTTTTTTTTTCTTTTCTTTTTTTTTTTTTTTTTTTGACGGAGAGAGAGATCACAAGTAGGCAGAGAGGCAGGAGGGCGGGGTGGGGTGGGGAGCAGGCTCCCTGCTGAGCAGAGAGCCCGATGTGGGGCTCAATCCCAGGACCCTGAGATCATGACATGAGCTGAAGGCAGAGGCTCAACCCAGTGAGCCACCCAGGTGCCCCAAGGGGTTCCTTTCTGATGTGAAATGTTCCTGTGTGCTGCTTTATAAGTCACTTTGATGCCCAGAGCTGGCAAGAGAGGCAAGGCAAGGGCCTGGAAACTTGGTTAGTTTTCCAAGGTCCCCTATCTTGGTCATTTAATTAAGCCTTCAGTTTGTATTTTCTTTTTGTTTGGGAGTTCCCAAGAGAGCATGTCCCCAATGAGGTGCTTAGCTGCAGAAGCATGCTGGATTTGATGGCAAGAGAGTGGGAGGGCTAGAGCTACCTGGGGAGAGAAGAGATGGATGTCTCTGGGCCCAAGATGATCACAGACACCAAATGTAACTTCACTGCGGGGCCCATGATACTTTCCAGTGCTTCAGAAACCACTCCCATTCATCACCCTTTATGCTTCTGATTCATCTTGCAGGCAAGACAAGTTGTTTTACGCTGAAACAAGAAGGATTCCTTTCATATAGCCTTCTGAGTCAGTGGGCTATTTATTCTCTGTTTCCAAAGGCTTCTGTCAGTTCATGCTGGATCTACCCAGGTTTTTTCTAAGTGCCTTCCTCCAGCAGACAAAACTATGAGCGGCTACAAACTTCATGGGTAATGCACCCAGACTCAGAGAGATGACCACACCATAGCAAAACAACAGGGGTCGGCGTTAACAAGCTACCTTTTCATCAGGGGTATCCAGAAAGTGACAAGAGGATGCTGGGTATCAGTCAAGAGCCTTGGGGTAGAGAACCAGCTTTTCTTCTGAAGTTTATTTTTTCCCTTTTTTATGATATAAAAATTAACCTGACTTTTTGGTGGCAGTTCAGTGCCCAACACGGCCAACCCAGCCACTATCTTTAGCATACAGCCTGACCTATAGTATAGACTCAATAAATTTCTGAATGAATAAATGAGTGGACAATGTAGAAAAATCCATTTGCCTTCATGGATTAATAATATAATATTAGGCATCATTTATTGAGTGAATTGTGTGCCAAATGATGGATGATTGTTGGTGAAAATGGTGTTCATTATTCCCCTCCTTATAGCTATACTTCATGGTGATGTGTCTTTGCATCTTTTCCCATCAAGAAGAGGGAGTTTCTTTTCCTGTTCCTGCATCTTGATTGGCCTTGTGACTTGTCTGGGTCAAAAGAATGGGGTAAAAGTGATTTGGGGTGCTAGTTCCGATCCTAAGCCCCAAAAGGCCTTGTGCATGTTCCGCCACTCTCTTGGAACCCTGTCCCTGACCAGCTGGAGGATTAGAAATTAAATAGAGCAGAGACAAGATGGGCCAGCTGGGACTGTCCTAGATCAGCCAGCTCCCCCGTCAACACAACACAACCCAGCAACCTCCTGCAATGAATGGCCCGAGGAAGCCAAGATCATCTGAGATTAGAACCATGCAAGTGAACCCAGCCCAAACCTGGAGCTAAACTAGTCATTGTTCTATGATCTAAGTGTTATTCTAAGACACTAAGTGTTACAGTTGTTGTTCTCACAGCAAAAGCTGAATGATATTCAAAACTGTATTATGCACAGAATATCCTCTGGCTCTTACAATAATCCTCTGAAGTAGGCACGATGGATAGTTATCTGTCTTCCAAAATGCATTCTCTCCTTATCCCAAAGCAAAAGATTTAGCTAGAACAGAGCTGCCCAGCTGGGTCTAATTCCTCAGCTCCTCTAGTAGGTGTGAGTGGTAATGTGAGTTCTTGCCAAGAATTGGAAGAGTAGAAATGATGTTGTAAGTGCTACCTCAATTGCTGGAGATAAAATCTTTAGCCTTAGAAATCTGCTCTTATCCCCTTCCTGCTGGCTGGACTGGGGATAACTAGAGCGACCCTGTGTGAGAGGAAGCAGAGCCCGCCATCTTGAATTCTTGAATGTCACTCGGCAGAGACATGGCCGTGGATTGTTACACAAGCAAGAAAGAAACTTCTGGCTTGGAGCCACTGTGCCACAGAAGCTGCTTGTTGGCCTTGCTTGTTGGCAGCTGGTGTTGGCCTAGTGACAGAGAAATTATTATTTCCATTTGACAGGGGAAGAAGTGGAGGCTTGGAGGGGGTGACATGAATGGACATGTACAATTGCACTGTCCAGGACAGCAGCCACTAGCCACATGTTGCTATTAAGTTTAAATTAATTAAAATCAAGATAAGTTAAAAATCCAGTTCCTTGGTGGTATGAAGCACACTTCAAGCCCTCAAGAGCCACAGGTGACTGATGGCTACTTTGGACAGCACGGGTGTAGAAGACTCCATTGACACAGAATGTTCTCTCGGGTTGTCCTGGTTTAGAAGGCAGAGCTGTGATTCTAAGTGGAGTCTGCATGGCTCCAGCGCTTTGCTTGTCTGCCTGCCTCCTACCATGCAGAGTGCTTTTCAAGAGTTGGTCCCCTGGTGCATGTTCATGTTTATTTACAGATCATTATTATCTATCTGTCAGAGAGGCTAGGAGGGAGGAGGGGAGAGGAGACACAATTAAAGGGTGAGGACAGCTGGCAAAAGGATCAATAAAAAAAAGAAGTCAACTCTGAAATGTTCACAGGGAGTCATTACAAAAATATCACTTGATTTGCCAACCTTGGCTATGAAACGATTTAGATGTCTGCATCTCTACCCAAACCATTAAAGCAGGGTGACGTGCCCTGGACAGGATGAACTGTCCCTTTCTTTGCACCCACTGTGAAAGGGACTAATATTGATCTGTCTAGGATGGTTATGGTTAGTGAGGGCCTGATGAATCATGGCAGTGGTATTCGTGGGCACTGCTAGACATATTCACCACACTGCTCTAGTTGGTGAGATTAAGCTGTAATCAAGGCACAGTCAGATTTCATCCTGCAAAGATCGCCTTGAAGGCATCTGTATGATGGATTTCAGGGGCAAGATGGGGGGCTGGATGACGGGTTGAGCGACTAAGCAGTGGTCCACATCAGAGACAGTCCAGATGGTGGCTTGGACTAAGGGAATAGGAACAGAAAGGAAGTGAAGAGGGCAGTTTGGAAAGATCTTGAAAGAGACAGGCACGGCAGATGGAGGGATATGGAAATTCCAATGGGGAGAGGAGAATCCTTAACTTGGTGCCCAGTCGTAGACCCTGAGACAAAGATTCAAGAGTGACAATCTCATTTAGGAAGTGAAGATGGAGGAGTCGGGAGATAAGAATGGGAGAGGAAGCAGCCAGTAAGGATCCAGTTAGCTACCACTGAAGACAAAAGCCACTTAGTCCTGCTGGGGAGCTCTAGGGATAGTGTGGACCGTGACCGCCCACTCCCTTGCCCACTCAGGCTGCAAGGGAGCTGGGGTATTTATACACCAGCTCCTGCCAGGATCAGCTGAGGACTGCTTCTGGACGGTGGGCTCATTCTCCAACTCATCTGAGCCCCCATATAGATGACAGAGAAGCCCTCACGCCACAGACTGCAGGTGTCAGCAGATGAAGTCTGTTTGGTGTACTCGGAAGGGTCAGGATGAGAGCTATGCTCAGGGCATGCGTCTGCCCCTGGTCCTATGCAGCTCAGGCTGCTGAGAACATCCATTAGATGCATAGAGTTTCGGGGTAGCACAGAGGAAAGTGATTACTAAGAAGAAGTATCTGAATTAAGGAAATAATTCTCTAGCATTTTTTAATTAAAACCTTCAACCCAAGAAGCTTGTTAATTTTAGCTTCGGCAAGTGGTTCTGTCGCCTCTCGGCGTCCTGCTGCCCGAGCTCTGTCGGAAGTGGCTGCCTCTGATTTCCCTAATTTGTGAGGTGCTCACACTTCGGGTGGCAGGCGGGTGATTGCAGCCAGATGGGAAGCCAGCCCCTCCAGAAGCAGATTCCTGTTGGAGTTTTGCAGCCAGCAGGAAGCTGGAGGGAATCCTGGGGCCTTTTTCATTCCCCCTCTTTCCTCCCCTCAGGTTAGATGCATTTGAAGAGCAAAAGAGAAAACTCCTGCTTTGTCAGGGGTTGACAAAGAGATGATCAAGACAGGCTGGTTGAGAACTCCCCACTGTGTGAATGAAGAAGTGATATTCTTTCCTGATTAGCTCCATGGACAAATGGATATATATGGAGTTCTTTCCATGAACCAGGCATTGTGCTCTTTGCCTGTATTCTCTAACTCAATCCTTACAATTAGTCTGCAGATTGGGTAGGATTAGTAGCCCCATTTTACAGATGATATAACTGAGGCTCAGAGAGTTGTGTTTGCTGAAGGTCACACGGCCAGCGAGTGGCTAAGACAGCCATCCAGGTTCCAAATGGTGGGTTCCAAGAACAAGCCCAAACATGGAGCCTGGGGATAAACAAACTAGTTTTGTCTCCCTTGCTCTGTGAATGCTAGCTATTACTATCTTCATGATGATCCCCATACTTTAAATGGGCTTCAGAAGACTACTACCTCAACCATGCAGAGAGATGGGCCAAGATTCACATTCAAGGATGCTTCTCCCACCATCATTTATTCCCAGATGTGAAAACTGGTTGGAACTAGAACCAGTTCTAGATTGGTTGGAACCAATCTAGATGTACAACAATAGGGGATTGAGGTAATTAGTTATGAGGGATCCCTACATGTCATAGCATGTATGTGTTAAAAATCATATGTAGTGGGACACCTGGATGGCTCAGTTGGTTAAGCGGCTGCCTTTGGCTTAGGTCATAATCCCAGGGTCCTGGGTTGGAGTCCCACCTCGGGCTCCTTGCTCAGTGGGGAGCCTGCTTCTCTCTCTGCTTCTGCCTGCCACTCTACCTGCTTGTGCTCGCTCTCTCTGACAAATAAACAAACATAATCTTAAAAAAAAATCATATGTAGATAAATGGTTAATGACATGGGAAGATATTTGGAATATATTGTTAGGTGTGGGAGTTCTTTTAAAGCATGTTACCAACAGCATATATAAAAGTATGAAAATGATTTGAAAAAAAATATATGTACATATTTGTATATATTCACATATCTCTACATACATATTTGGAAACTAAAAAGAAAGACACTAAAATAAAAATGTTTTCTCTCAGTGTTGTGATAGGAATGATTTGGATTATTATGTATTTTTTCCCATATTTTCCACGGTTAGCAGATATTCTTTATAACAAGGGGAAAACCCCCCATGTGATTATCATTCTATTTTTTTAAAATTTTGACATACTCTAATTGATGACAGAATCCCCCGCTCTTGTTTGAGGAATTCAGCACACTATATTGCCCTTCTAAATTGGCCGATCACATTTGGTTTGCCATCTTCTGTTGGCTCTGTTATCTCTGCTCACT
Organism: Mustela nivalis; assembly: GCF_964662115.1. Lineage (NCBI taxonomy): Eukaryota > Metazoa > Chordata > Mammalia > Carnivora > Mustelidae > Mustela > Mustela nivalis. The sequence continues at coordinate 90,631 of NW_028135733.1, read as the reverse complement.
TGGACAGTATTTTTCCCTTTCAGGAGTGTGTGTTTGTTTGTTTTTTCCCCAAATACTTAGAAATTCTTGGCTCCTGATCATGTTTGCCTCTGGGATGCAGTTTGCTTGCCTGCGAGTGACATTTCTGTTTCCTGTTGCCCGCTTTGAGGAGGAAGCAGTGACACGTGCTGCCGAGAGGGGAGTGTGAGCAGCTTGTCTTGCGGGGTCCCTCCTGGGGTCAGTGGCTCCCTAGAGATCAGCCTGCACCAGAGTCCCAGTGTCCACACTTCCACTGCCCCCAGACTAAGGAGGGCAAAGGACTCAATCAGTCTCATTGGTCAGATCATAGCCCCCTTACTCCTTCTGTCTCCAGTTAGCTGAGGCCACGGGCCTGTAGCAGCGTCCTGTGCTTGGGGCCCTATTCCTTTACCTTGCAAGAATGTTGCCCTAAAGACACTCCCCAATCCTCAACAGACCCTTGGAAACCCCAGAAACGTGTGGGTGCCGTGGGGGGGGAAATCCCAAACCAGCCATTTGGGACTTGACTGAACACCTCAGGCTACCTCAAAGTGGGACACGACATGCCAGTGATGAAGGACTGAGCTGGATAAATGTCTACAGGAATGAAGTGCTGGGAAGACACTCACAAGCTTGGGGTCTCAAGTCACCCAAACCTAAGTTCGAATCCCAGCTTCACCACTTACCAGCTGAGGGCTCAAATAAGCGGGTCCATCTCTCACCAATGAGGACTTTCCTCACTTCGAAAATGGAGGTAGTTAATACCCCCTATCTTTTAGCATAGAGATAAGGACAATGAGATCATTCCCACTGAGGGTTCTTCACGTTGCCTGGTAGATGCTCAAAAATATCCACTAGTAGCTCTGTCATTCATTACATAAACAAATACCTACTGACCATTTACCAAGTGCCTATTATTTACTGACCTTCTACCAGGCAGGGCTCCAGAGGCACATGAGGTAGTGAAAAACAAAAAGGAAAAGTCCCTGCTCTCCTGGGATTCCCATTTTGGAGGAGAGATAGGCGGTAATCAACAGGAACTAGCACCTGGGCAGAAGCACCCTGAGACAGTTGATATAGGACAATGTCCTAGAAGCCGAGGAGCGGCGACTGTCAACTGTCAGTGGGGTTAGAGGGAGCTACTCTGGAAAGGGGCTGGAGTAATGACTCGAATGAAGAGAAGGAGCCAACAGAGAGGAGGTCGCGGGATGACATCAAAAGCAGGGGAAGTGGCTGGGGACCCCCTGGTCATTGTTACTGGACAGGGTAGTGGGTCAGAGGTCCGAGAGGAAGCTGGGGTCTCATATATCAGGCTTCATGAGCCAAGGTCAGGGCATCGTATTTTATTCAGAGGCCTCTGAAGCCATTGTGGGATTTGCAGCAGGGGGGATGGGATGTGACCTCCCTTCGGTTTCATCACATTTGTCAGTATCTCAGTTATTGATCGACTTGCTGTAGCCTCCCCTGTGTCCTGCAGACTCTGAGAGTGGAAATCAAGCTCCATCCGTCTTTACAATCCCCTTCCTTCAGGTCCTAAGAAACTGCCGTGGGTCCCTGCAAATATTTGTTGAATGAAAAGAGAAACAAAGACGGATGGGCCTGTTTTCTTTGCATTTGTCTTAAACCTTCTCTTGGTTCTGCTGCCTTGTCTCCTAGGGGAGGGAGTGTCAACTTGGCTCTCGTGCCCTCATCTTTGTGAGAGAAGCCCCAGGGGTTCATGCAGGGAGATTTTCCCTCTGTCAGCCGGGATGGATGGGCTGGCTCCGCAACACTCCCGGGTGAGACTCTCCGTGACCATGACTGGGGGACTGAGCGAGAATGATGATGGGGAAGCAGGGCGGTTGGTGAAATGGCTGGTCATTCGTTACCTGCTGGCAACTTGGCACAAGAGAACTAGGGCCCTTGGAATTCTAAACGAACCTGTCTCCTTGGATCAAATAGCCAGGGTTCCACCCGAACCCAGATGTGTGGTCCTGGAAGGCATTCCACAGAGACAGCTGGTTCCCGAGGTCCATCAATGCAGGAAACCAGGTGCAGGTTGGGTCACCCCAGCTCTGGGACTAAAGACACACCCAGATCTGAAATCTTCCTTCACTTAGATGTTACTAACGATGCTAATGATCTCAGGCAGGGATAGCAAATATGTTTCATGTCTTGCCAGTTCAGATCGAGGGTAGTGGCTGCCTGTGTTAAGAAGGCTTCTGAGGTTCCATCTGAGCTCAGATGGAGGGAAGCTCTGATTGATTAGTGATGTCTGTCAGGACATAAGATGAGGGTATAAGAGTCTAGTACCACACATTTTCCATCCTTGTTCTAAAGTATCTTGTCCCACAAAAAGCAAAAGCAGGGAATATCTTCTCCAGGGCATGAAATTTTGGTTTTAATTTTACCTCAATGGAATAATTTCTGCCCTAATTACATAAAATGTGCCAGACACAAGGCTCTGTGCTTTACATTTATTATTTTCTCGGCATTACTACCCTAAGGTTCTGTCATAACTATCTGACACATAAAGAAATTCAGGCTCGGAGAGTTAAGTGATGTGTCCAAGACTCTCAGCCAGGAAGTGGCAGAACCAGGATTTGAACCCACCTCTGGAATAAAGACTCTACAGCTTCTCTCGGCAGCAGGTATCTAAATTTTAGCCCCAACCCCACTCACACACATAAGTACCATACACATACATATGGACATGCACACGCACACACACATATACACATGTAATATCTATACATGTGCATACCTATACACATATGAGCACACACAGTATATGTACATGCACACACATACATATACACCTACACATGAAGCTCTCTCCTATTTTTAACCTCCATTCCTCTTGCTGCCATAATAGCACAGTCTATCTTAGAATCCCACAATCTAAATTCAAGATCTCAGCCTCCCTGGTGTTTGCTGCCCAATATGGAGATCACTGGCCATAAGCGGCTAATGATGCTTGCCATGTGGCCAGTCCAAACTGAGATGTACTGTAATGTATGCACACCTGATTTTGAAGACTCAGTAGAAAAAGAAGAATGTGAAAGATCATACTAATAATATTTTATGTTGATTACACATGAAAATTATAATATTTTTGATATATTGGGTTACATAAAATATATCAGAATTAATCTCCCTTGTTTTTTTCTCTCTCTAAGGATTTTTAAAAAAATATTTTATTTATTTATTTTTGTGAGAGAGAGAGAGAGAGAGAGAGAGAGACAGAGAGCACACACAATCATGAGCAGGGGGGAGGGGCAGACAGAGAAGCAGACTCCCTGCTGAGCAGGGAGCCTGATCCAGGATCCACCCCGGGGAACTTGATCCCAGGATCCTGGGACCATGGCCTGAGCCAAAGGCAGATGCTTTACCTACTGAGCCACCCAGGTGCCCTCTAAAGATTTTATTTTTAAGTCATCTCTACACCTAACATGGGGCTCAAACTCACAACCCTGAGATCAAGAATCACAGGCTCCACCAACTGAGCCAGGCTCTCTCTTTTTTCTTAAATGTGGCTATGAAAAACTTGAAAATTAAACACGTGGCTTGCATATGTGGCTCATGAAATATTTCTCCTGGACAGCACTGCTTCTGAGATCAGAAGAGGCCAGAGAGGCAGACATGGGGCTCTCTCCCGTCACTTTGGGCAAGAGATAAAGACCACATCTTAGCTTGCTTGTCCCCATGGCCTATGCCCTTTGTTCTTTAGAGGAAGGGCAGCTGGCTGGAAACCTTTTGTTTTCCTTTCAGACAAACTTTCACAGGGAGGGGAGGGGGAAGGGAGAAATGAATTTAGACCAAACAGGAAAAAAGCCATTTTTTCCCCCCAATCCGATGTCTGATGGAACACAAGAAAACTGTTCCATGAAGCTGACTCATGAAGGCTCCACTGCCTTCCCCTGGAGGTTCCCAGAGAACCCGGCAGCTGCCTCCCCCTGTGCTCCCAGCAGGTGTGATCCCAGACGCAGCAGCCTTCTCTCAGGCTCAGGGAGTCCAGGGCGATGGGAAGATTGACTACACCCCAGAGACTCTGCAGTTAGCTGTGGCTCCGGCGGGCGCGGACAGCCTCGAGTCACAGCAAGTCCCCGTCCTGCCTGCCACGTCCTTACCTTCCGGCTCGTGACAAGCCGCCTTTCTAGCACAGCACCCCATGGCCAACAACAAGCGTGCTTCCCACACGAACCGAGGTGGTTGGACACTCCGAGATGAGATCTGGCCTCTAGAGTTAACGGTCTAGAAATGCAAACCTGACTCTGCGATCCACCCTCTTAAAACCTCCTTGATGGCTCCCCATTGCCCCCCGAGTGAAGTTTATGCTCTTCAGCTGAGCCATGCCCAGAAGAGGGACTCTACTGAAGCCTGCAGGCTGCCTCTTGTTGCAGACAAGGTCAGTCCCACACTGGAGTCACCCACGGCCGGCCTTCCGACTGGCATGCTGCACACAGCTGGGGATGCCGCTGCCCGAGGCTCCCTGCCTAAGGGCTTTCCTGACTCCAGAAGGCTGCTCTGCCTGCTGCCAGAAGTGCTGGGAACACACCCCTTGCAGGAGCAGCCCAGGACCAATGGAGAAAGGCAGATCTAGAAAAGATACCCCAGTTCTGTTGTCTCTCTGTGGAATCATTCTGTGTTGGTGTTTTACCCCATTGCCCTGCATCTTTCCCTGGGATGAAGTTCCAGCTGCCTTCTGTATGAATAAGGAAGCCCATGATCTCTCTCTCTCTTTTGAAAAATATTTTATTTATTTATTTGACAGAGAGCGAGCAGGCACAAGCAGGGGGAGTGGAAGAAGCAGGCTCTCCGCTGAGCAAGAAGTCTGATGTGGGACTCAAACCCAGGACCCTGGGATCATGACCAGAGCCAAAGGCAGACGCTTAACCAACTGAATGACCAAGGTGTCTATGACAGATCTCTTTCCAACTCAAGAGAAGTCAGCGTTCAGATTAAGCCAACACATGGAAGTCAGAGAGAGGAGGAACTAGGGGATTGGATCATTGGTGACAAGGCAGAGCTCCTGGATACAGCTTTACCTGGTCCCCTACCTACCTCCTGATGTTCTGGTTATAGTCACCCATGCATTTCTTTGATTTTCTGAAGTAATTTTTTTTAATTTAATTTTTAAAAAAGATTTTATTTATTTGACAGAGAGATCACAAGTAGGTAGAGAGTCAGGCAGAGAGAGAGGGAAGCAGGCTCCCTGCTGAGCAGAGAGCTCAATGTGGGGCTCCATCCCAGGACCCTGAGATCAGGACCTGAGCCGAAGGCAGAGGCTTAACCCACTGAGCCACCCAGGCACCCCAATTTTCTGAAGTAAATTTTTATCTGCAATGGGGGTGTGACCTGCTCATTGTTCTCACTTTGAGGTGGCCTGATTGCTCCGTTGAGTCCCAAATGGCTGGTTTGGGGTCTCCCTTGAGCACACCCACACATTTCTGGGGTTTCTAGGAGTCTTCTGAGGCTTAGTGAGTGTCTTTAGCACAACATTCTTACAAGATGGATGAATGGGGCACAAAGCCGAGGAAAGACATTGATGCCACTTACCTGGTGGCAGGACTGTCAGCAGGAAAGTTCTGGAGCTCCAGGGAGGGGCTGGGTCCCTGGGTGGAAATCCAGGCTGGGTGAGCCATCCTCAGGTCCATAGGCTGGTCCTCTTAGGGCTCAAATGCTGTCCCTCCCAGGTACTGACCTGCCCTGAGACCACTGGAGTGACAGTCTTGGGAATGGAGCTCAACCCTTCAAGTCTCCAACCTCGAGCTCCTCCCCCACCCCGGCCCTGGCTCCTCCCCCATGCACCTTTAAGCTCATCCTCAAAATTCTTTCAGGTAACAGTATTTAGTGGCATATCAGAAAGACAGTGTGGAAAAGGATCCCATGGCTTTGGCAAGCCGGGACACCCCAGGGAAGGCCCTGTGATTAGAACAAGTTTCCCTTCCCTGAAAAGGAGAAATGGTATTTTTATTCTTCCTAGAAAGTCACCCTCCACCCAAGGATTAGCCAAAAGGCTGATTCTAATGCTTCTGGATCTGGTGGATGCATTTCTAAACCACTCTAACCTTGAATTACAAAGTAGTCCAGCGTGCGGGAACAATGCAAGGCTGCCATTTTGGTGACGTACATGCATCCCAGCTTCTAGAGGCCTGTGCGCTCCTGGAGGACAGGGATGATATATTCAGCTCTGTTTACCCAGCACTGAGCTCCATTTATGGCCCATATTCACCAGCACGGCCTGCATTGGACTAGGGCTAGAATCAAGCCAGGATAGAACATCTTCTCTTACCCCTGCACTGTTCCCTGTCCAACCATCTCCCCCATGTATGCCAGTGACCTTGCAGTTCCAAGTTACAATATATCACCTCTCCACCCTTAGAGGAGTGAGTCTATTAAATCCAGAAGTTCCACCAGGCCCAGAAGAGGTGGGGATTTATCACACCCCGCTATTGGGCCCTTATAGGGCTAGGCAGTGGGCTAGATGTCTCACATGGCTTATCTCATTTATCCCTCAGGATATTTCTACAAGGTACTTGTGATTATAATCCCCACTTCACAGCTGGGGAAAATGGATGATCATAAAGTTTAAGTCATACAGTCTAGGATCACACAGCCAGCTAATGTCAGAGCCAGGATTCAACCCCAAGCAGTCTGACTTCAAAACTCACCCGGTCAACCTGTACTCCACTGTGGGTGGGCCCAGCGTCTGTCCTTTTGGAGCCACTGTGAGCTACACTCGGGAAGGCAGGAGTGTCTTCCTTTTGGGAAACTGTTTTACACAGTGTGTTTCTTGGCCGAGTCTCCAAAAAAGAATTCTGCGGGAACTAAAAATGATTTTCGAATTCTGCGGAAACTAAAAATGATTCTAGCTTCCTTCCGGGGGAAGCCAGTGTTTTTGATCTCATCACAAAAGATACTCCGTGTGGTTCTCTGTTCCATTTTGGACTCCCTCTATTCTGGTCATATCCTTACTAAAAAGGAAGGCTCTGCTCTTCCTCCTTGGCTCTTTACTCTTGAAGCTGCACTCCCTTCACCGTAGTGACTATTCTCCCTCACCATTCGCAAATGATAACGGAGGACCTTCCCATGTGTCAGGTGCTGGCGACACCACAGCCAACATGGTAGGTACAGGTCTCCTCCCCAGAGTGTACAATTGAGAAGGTGGCTGCAGTACTTTCAGCTCTGTTTACAAAGCATCATGGATTTTTTTGTTTGTTTGTTTTTAAATTTGGAGGCTGTGCTGAAGGAGGGGGCACTAGGGGAGGGCTGGCGTACCCTCAGAGTAACCCTCGGAGCACGGGTGGGTTAAATGCAGTGCAAGGAGAGCAGCAGTGGGGTCAGCCCAGCTGTAGATGGAAGCAGCATAGAAAGTTCCAGGGCCGTCTTCCTGCCTCCTGTCTCCGCCACCTGGGCAGGACCCAGGTCTGCTGGGGTCCCGAGAGCGTGGGCATCAGCAATGAGGAACCAGGCTTGTCTCTGCGCCGGCCTGGTCTCCCAGCGCTCCCAGCGCAGTCCAAACGCTTTTCCTCCTCCGGGCTCCCGCGAAACGCCTCGCTGGCAGACAGACAGGGCCTGGCTGACCGCAGCTCCACCTTTCAGGAGTTTGGAGGGGAGGAGTTCCTTTTCCGGAGGCCACTGGAACTGACCTTGAATTCTGGGGCAGAGGTGCAGCTCCTGATGGAACTGTGAGCGCTGCTAAACGGAGCCGCGTCTTCCTTCCCGCGGCCTCAAGCCAAACTTCCCCTGGACCCCTGCGGGTTATCCTGTTCTGTTAGGCTTCAAAGGGCAGAGCAACAGGACTACTAATGCCCTCCCGGTGGCCTTGCCGTGGGACGAAGTGTGATCGTGCGTGTAGAGCATCACTTAACACAGTCCACTGGCTCTCTGAGGGAGTTTGGTACTCACGCCCGCACCTTGGCCACAGTGAATTGGACAGTGATGGTCACATGACCCGGGGCACCCAATCCCAACGCTGCTGGCCCCGCTGTGCGTGGTGGCATCAAAGGGTGAGTCCGACGCTTTCCACCGGGTAGGGTGTACCCGCTGAGGGCACAGAGAACAGTCTAAGTTGGTACACATAAGATTTTTAAAATTGTAAATTGTTATGCTTTTATTTTAATTAGGAAAAGGCTGGCTCCCATTTATGGTATGGATTAAAAACTCCCGTTATGATACATAATATTAAATTCACAAGGAACTGGTTTTCTTTTTCTTTCTCTCTCTCCCTTCTTGCCTCCTTTCCTCTCTTCTTTTTCTTTTCTTTTCCTTTCTCCTTTCCTTTCCTTTTCTTTCTCTTCCTTTCCTCTTCCCCTTCCCTTCCCTCTTCTTTTCTTCTTTTTTTCTTTTTTCTTTATATATGAAGTGAATTTTATCTAGCTGGTAGAAGTCTGTGGCAAATAATTCAAAAGCAGAAGGCAAATGATTGACACGTGGTGAGATCCCAAGATCACATGTCTCCCTCAGTAATTGGAAATGAGAGGCAGGGTGGTAGTTGGTGATACATTTCCCTGGGGTTGAGTCAGGACCGCAGCACAGCCAAGCCAGGTGCAGGCTGCAGCTGTGAGAGAGAGAAAAATCAGTTGGGTAGGAAACTAGGAGACTTGAATAAGTGTGTGTAAAGGAGTTGAGAGACAGAGACCAAGAGACAGAGAAATAATGGCGACAAAGGTAGAGATGGAGAGACAGAGACAGAAAGACCGCTGCACACAGAGAAAAACCTAGAGAGGCAGAAATGCCCTGTTACCTTCCTCTGAGGACTCTGTGGGTCTACCTCCACTCCACACATGTCCTTCCAGGGAGTTCTTCTTATTTCCCTGAGATGCCTTGAGTGGGTCTCTATGCACAGCAGAAAGCCTAACATAAATGGATGGATAGGAAGGCATTGTATTTTGAAGATTCTTGGGCACCAGCCAGCACATTTAAATCTACAATGGCAGGCAATGGGGAGCTATTGAGGGTTCTTGAGAGAGAAACAAGGAGGTACTAGGGTGAGCCAGCTGAGGCGCCTAGGGAGAAATTGAAGGGTATACTCATTTGACAAGTTCAGAGATCAAATTGTAGTAGATGGCTGATTTCCACAGCTCTTCTGGAAACTTCATGGAATTCACTGAGCAAAAAACGTGTGCAAGTATGTCAGGTCCTACTCTATCCAAACCCCAGGTAACCATCTCTAGAACTTTGCTAATCTAGAGGCAAATGAAAAGAACCGGTTGGTATATAATTTAAATTCTGCTAATGTGTATTTACTATCTACACCCAATTATCACCAATCAATATAACAGTTATTACTTAATGGGTGAAAATTGTAATTCCAGTGCCCCAGATCGGCATAGGGCATTGAGCTAATTGGGACGGAACTTATTCAGGAGTGTAATGAAAATGTAAATTCCCACACATTAATCAAACAATTATTTCTATAACCACTAGACAGCTGATCCTAAACCTAATTAGGAAATAAACAAAGTTAATCAGTGAGCAGACAACATTTACTAATCATATATGTGTCACAAGAAAAGAAATATTAGGCAGTAATTCATTAAAACATCCCAAACCCAGACCATTCTGCAATCTTTAATAATACAGCCTCTCAGCTTCAAGGAGGCAATATATGAATTTTTATTAAAGCATTTTTCTGCTTTAGGGTCTAGGAGACACCAGAGAACAGAGATACATATTACCTTGTACGATAAATAATGGCGTCACTCTAAATAACAGGACCAAGAACTGAAAATGTACTTACTGACATGGTGGATACTGTTGGCTCACTTGGAGCTTAATTACCAGAATGCAGGTCTCTTTAAGTGAGAGAGAAAAGGAAGCTCATTCCAGAGCAGACATAAAAACTGTAAGACGACATAAACCAAAGCCAATTGCATTCCTCTCTCCACCGCCCATCCTTAGCTTCTTGTCAAAACTGCTGCCTGGTGCAGTTTTGGGCCCAAAATGTGGATTTTTCCCAACTTGCCTGGGCTGCTGATTGGTTCCTGGGGATTTTACTGTCCTTGATAGCTCTGTGAGGCTCTGCCGGACCATCGCGTGAATCTGATGATGGTGCAAACCCATCCAGAAGTTTCTTAAGAGATGTTTGTGCTCTCCTCCTGGAAGTAGCAAATGCACAGAGTGGAGACATTTGGAAGGTTCCTGGGAGAGGGGTACCTAATATGAACACTTCCCTTGGACAAACATGGATTCGATCAAGATCAAACTGATCAAGCTGTGTAACCCCAGTTAACACAGGTGGAATGTTGTCAGTGAGCTCTCTTAGACCTTTGCATATTGCTATGGTCTGTCTGTTTATGTCCTCCCAGATGCATCACCAAGGTGATGGTGCCAAGAGGTGGGGCCTTTAGAGCCATGATTAAGTCATGAGGGTGGAAACCTTATGAATGGGATTAGTGCTGTTATAAGAGAAACTCCATGCAGAGAGCTCCCTTGCTCCTTCATCATGTGAGGACATGGCCAGAAGCCTGTGATCCAGAAGAGGGCCCTCACCTGACCATGTTGGCCCCTTGATCTTGAACTTCCACCCTCCGGGACTGTGGGCAATACATTTCTGCTGTTTATAAGCCTCTTGGTCTGTGGTACTTTGTTGTAGAAGTCTGAATGGACTAAGAGACTTAATGTGTAATACCCCTCACAACAACCCTATGAAGTAGGTACCATGGTTATAATCTTCACTTATACAGACAAGGAAACTGAAGCACAGAGCATTCAAATAACTTGGCCTGTCATGCAAATTTTAAGTGGTAGGTAGAGCCAGGATTTGAACCTATATGGCTAGCTCCTGGAGCCCAGGGAGTTTACTCCTTGGAACACAGTTTACTGTGTTCACTGGCTGAGTTTGGGCTTTCCAGCATGCCCCATTTGTGCTCCCAGAACACTTTGTGTTGCTCCAATTGCATCATTTATCAATTGGTATCACTGGGAAATTATTTTTCAGTTGGTAATATTTCCTACAGTACACCTTTCAAAAGATACCGGAGGTTCTATGAGAAAAAGCCCCCTTGTCACCCCCACCCTCAACTACCCAGCTCTCCTCCCCAGAGGCTGCCAGTGATTGTACTTTCAATCTAACGACAAGCAGTGACAATGTCTTAATTTAAGTTTCCTCTAAAACAGACTTCAAGGTAAATATTCAGTGCAAGTAGTTCATTTGGGAGCTTATCCCAGGCAACATAGTGAAAAAGTGGGGAAAGGAGATAGAGAAGGGAGGATATCTAAGCATGTGTGAATGAGCAGGTCATGACTGTGGGTAACTGAGGCTCAATCCACATCTCTCAGTTGTCGCCACTGAGGGGTGAGGGAGCTGAGGTATTTATCCACCAGTGCCCCTCCTTTATTCATTGAGGGTCACTTGAAAGTGTCAGACCTCTAGAAAAAGCCTCTGTGTGCATTGGAGCAGTCTGCAGACAAATGTAATGTACATAAGTGTTATTGTCTCAGTACAGGTGGTAAAACACACACACACACACACACACACACACACACACTGTTTTGTATTCTTCTTTAACTTAACCCTAAATCTCAGTGATCTTCCCATCATCAGTATATAAAGAGTTCCACAATATTCTTGTGTAAATATGCTATCATTTGTCCAATCGGTCCCCTCCACTTGGTCATTTGGGTGATTTCCAAACTTTTGCTATTTCCAGTGATGTTGAAGTGAATAGCTCAGTACACAAGTCGTTTTCTACATGGATGATTACACCTGCAGGTTACCTGTCTAAACGTGGAATTGAGGGCTCCAAGGGAATTTGCAGTTATAATTCTACTAACCTTGCACAGAGGGGTCATATCTATTAAACTCCGCATCAATGAATGAAATGTTCTGTGATGATTAGCAAATTACTTGTCTTCCTTTCCCTCTATACTTTGGGCTACTTGGGGCAGCAACCATTTTGGAGAACGCTTGGCTCCATATATATTTGGATGAGTGGAAGGGTGAGTGGTTGGGGTGCATGAATGGACTGGTGGGTGGATGGATGAGTGGAAGGAAGGAAGTTCGGAAGTCTGGATGGATAGATGAATAGATGGGTGGGTGGGTGGGTAGACAACTGGATGGATGGATGGATGGATGGATGGAGGAGTAGATGGATTACCCTAAAAACAATAAACAAGAATTCAGAATTAATTATACTGGCTTTCCATTATTATATACTTTCATAGCACCTTTCATGCTCTCTGAGAGTGGTAGGAAAAAATTCAGCCATGCTTGGCTGGAGGCAGGGCGCTCACATGGCTGTGTTAGCATAAGCCAGAGCAGCTCAGGTTCCTGAGACTTATGGGACTGGCCAGTTGTCAGCTGCTTGACTGCTTGTTTATGAAAACAGAGCTGCCCCCCACTCTGAAGTCTGCAGTGGCAGCTTCAGAACCTCAATAGGGGGGCTCCAAGTACACTGTTCTTACATAAGTTTTAAAATTATAGATCTAGGGGTCCATGGGTGGTACAGTTGGCTTAGTGACTGACTCTTGGTTTTGGCTCAGGTCATAATCTCAGGGTCTTAAGATCGAGCCCCACGTCAGACTCCACGTTCAGCACGGAATCTGCTTGAGTTTCTCTCCCGTCTCTCCTCGTACTCTCTCTCTCTCTCTCTCAAATAAATAATAATAATTGGGGCACCTGGGTGGCTCAGTGGGTTAAGCCGCTGCCTTCAGCTCAGGTCATGATCTCAAGGTCCTGGGATCGAGTCCCGCATCGGGCTCTCTGCTCAGCAGGGAGCCTGCTTCCCCCTCTCTCTCTCTGCCTGCCTCTTTGTCTACTTGTGATTTCTCTCTGTCAAATAAATAAATAAAATCTTAAAAAATAAATAAAAATAAATAAATAAATAAATAAATAACAATAAAAAATTATGATCCACTAAAATAGCCAAATTGTGTAAAGATGCTTTTACCCATACCCTACAGAGGATGGAGAAAATGTTGATGGTTTATAGCCAAAAGAATTATAGAATGCTGTAATTCAGGGTGTGGCCTTGAGATGATGGGAAGGTAAAGCCCAGCCCCACTCTCAGTCTGTGTCAGCCCACCCCCACACCCCACCCTGCTTCCCTGATCAACATTCTCTCACCAGAGCGCCAAATCCTTCCTTTCTGAAAGTGTTGCTTCTTTGTTCTTCCAAGGACCATGGCTGGCAAGGGATTGGATGGAGCATTTGGCTCCCCTCCCTGCTAGTTCCTGAACAGATCTCCTTAAGCTGCATTTTGGGTTTATTTTCCTGGAATTTTTGTCAGCCAGGCAGACCCCAGGGAGGAGCACGTGGGAGCATCAGGAAGAGAGTAGAGTCGCAAACTCAGATCCAGAGCAGCTCCATTGGTAAAATAGCATGCAAGATAACATTCACTTTTTCCAGTGTAAATCTAAAATTCATATTTATGATGGCAACTTCAGAAAATGCCAATAAACAAATAGAAGAAAGTAAAAGTCATCCAGGCCCTCATACAGAGGTTACAACTGTTAAGATTTTGGTCAATAATTTCATGCTCCTTTTTCTATCCTTGTAGCTGGTTTTCATCATGAAAATGGCATGGAATTGTGCCAAAATTTTGGCTTACTTTTTTTCTGCTTGATGCATAGTTTCAAATATTTTTAACCACTGTGTAATAGTCCATTGGATGGCTGATTTAGCCACCTCTGGTTGGTTATTGGCATTGTCCAATAATGCCAGAGAGAGAGAGTCCTCAAGCGGACTTCTCGCCAAGCGCGAAGCCTGACATGGGGCTCAATCCCAGGACCCCAAGATCATGACCTGAGCCAAAATCAAGGATCAGATTCTCAACTGACTAGCCACCCAGGCACTCATACATTGCCCCCTTTTATTATCAAATGCACTGCTAGCAAGAATTAGTGTTTTTAAGAGCTTTCTGTTCCCCCAAACATTTCTGAGGTTTCTCAAGGGTGACCACACCATAGTTGGTGCCTGTGAAGGAAGAGAGAAAGCATCATTCATCATCACAAAAGACTATAGGATGCTTTTCCTTTAAACCTGCTGAGGGTAGAGGCTGTGGTGTCAGGGGATCTGGGGCTTTGCCACTGCCCTGATGCCTCCTGGTGTTTTGGGCTTTTGCAATTCCCACCATGACTTCTACCTTCCCCTTTACTGATCTTTCTGCATCTGGGAGTAAACCCTTACTTTAAGTCTCATGGCACAGCCAAGACTAGACTGTCGAGTTTGCCAAGAAGTTGCTGATCTTCCAAGAGGGATTTACAACCAAAGATGCAATTTATTTCTGCTGCTAGAGGTGGCTTCTCTCAGGCTCCAAGCCCATCCTATGGGCCCTTCACAAGCTGCCCCTTGCCTGGCTGCTGTCCTTCCTCCAAGGATGGGGAGTGGAGCAGCTGATCCCACCCACCAGGGGCACCCGAGACCACGCCTACATTCCTGGGTCCATCTCTCCTTGTCTAAAATGCCACTTCAACTGGCCTCCTTTCCTGTCTGCAATCCAACAATGGGAATCATGGCAAGAAAGGAGGACCACCCAAATAAGAATAAACAAAAGCTATTTATTGAGAGTTGGCCATAAAACAAAGGAGTTGGCCATAATCACTTGCCTTTGGCAGGCAGATGAATGAGAAAGCTTTATCATGGAAACAAGGGACAGCCTCAGGTGTGCCCTGAGTAGAGGCTATTGGCCCAGGAAGCTGGAGGCTGGTGAACTAGAAGAGGGCATTCTACCTGATTGGTTAGGGAGTTTATTTTCCTTTCTCTGGTTTTCATTTGCAAGTAGCAGAAAAATTAGGGAAGCTGGTTGTTCTTTCTCTTTTCTTTTATTTTTTTTTTGAAAGCTGGTAGTTCTCGATCAAGTCCTTACCACATGGGGCTCATTGCAGCCAAGGTTGTGTCCTGGGGCTGGTGAGCTTGTGAGTCACAGTTTTGCTTTTGTATATGCTCTGGCCACAGTTTTGCTTTTGTATATGCTCTGGCCATTATCCGTCAGCAAATTTGGTCTCGAATTGTCCCTCTATGAGAAGCCCCACTGGGGACCAAAAAGGGGAAGCCTGGCCTTTGGTCCCAATGCAAGGCAATGGCATCAGAATAAAATCACTCGGCATCTTTGTACCTTTCCCAAAGTCTGAGTAACTCAGTCTTCAATAGCACTGTGAGAAAGACAGTTTCTCCTTACATCAGCCCTTAAACTGGTATTACCTAGCCCAACAGCTTGTTGTATCCCATGGCAAATGGTTACAACCAGCTGCAGCTGATAAGGGGCCACAAGCTTTTAGTGACCCTCAGCTCCAGTCCTCACTGGAAGTACTTGGAGACTCTTTCCTACCCACTGGATCTGTGTACAGACCTCGGGACGCATTCATCAGCTTCCAACCCACAATTAGCAGAGCACCATCCCTTTCTAGAAGTCCCTTTCTAGCACCTCACACTCCTGACTTCAGCCCCTCTGTGCATAATCTGCTCAGCGAAATTCCTCACCGACATTCTTTCGCATGACAGGTTAACAGACTCAGTTTTGTGGTTTTTGGTAAATTTTTGCATTTGTACTTTTAAAAAGAATTTTTTTTTTTTTTTTTTTTTTTTTTAAGGAGGCTCCATGCCCGGTGTGGAGCCCAGTGCAGTGCTTGAATGCACGATGCTGATATCAAGACCTGAGCTGAGGTCAAGAGTCAGACGTTTAACTGACTGAGCCACCCAGGCCCCCACATTTCTATATTTTTGATGACACCATCTGTATGCCCTCCACTATAGAGTTAGACTCCCCTGAGCAGGACCAGGTTCTTTTGGAAGCTGGACCTTCTCTTCCTTCCCGTGGCTCCTTCCCAGGACTTCTGCCCCAGCTCCGCATCTGCAATGCTCATCACCAGCACACACTAAGCCCCGAAGGCCTATAGCATGATCCAGGCCTCCTGCACCTGCTGGCTGAACAGCACACAGAAAAAAAAAAAAATCCCCCTAACCGCCCTAAAGGAAACAAAGTCTCCAGAGAGTTAGGAGGACCTTGGCCTAACCATCTGTGTTCAGGATAACAGCTAATTCACAGCTTTCCCTGATAAAATTGGCATCCACTTGCTTTGCTCTCGTGTAGCTCAAGGGCCCGTTCAGGTGGTTTTTCCAGAACAGAGGAACAGCTTGCCCCAAAGGGCATTTAAATCCCCAGTATTTGCCAAGCAGAAGGCTTTTTCCAGCTATGAAATGAGAGTT
Organism: Mustela nivalis; assembly: GCF_964662115.1. NCBI lineage: Eukaryota > Metazoa > Chordata > Mammalia > Carnivora > Mustelidae > Mustela > Mustela nivalis. The sequence continues at coordinate 74,502 of NW_028135733.1, read as the reverse complement.
TTTCCAACCTTTGCTAGTCCCAGTGGTTTTTGTTTTGTTTTTGTTTTTGTTTTTGTTTTTAACCTTCCTGCATATCAGGCAGGGCACACTCTGTTATATCCATGAAGGTAGAAGGGTGTAATCCACCACTTTTCGATCAATAGATTTTCCTAGTGCCTTAAAATGGGGTTTTAATTGGCCTACAAAAAGCAAAAGTTTTACATAACACCATTTTGTAAACACCATGAGATCAGGAGACAGATTTGTTCATCTCTCATTTGCACAGAATAATTTCCCCAGAGCCTTGGTAATAGTGGATACCCAATAAATACATTCTGATTGAGGGAATGAAGTCCATTTCTCAGGGGTGTTCTAGATTAAGAGAAAGACTTGGGGAGCAGGTACTCAAGGATGCCGGAGATGTGCATACATTTGTGGGAGGAGAGAGAATGGGGGGAGGAAAGCTGGAGGGAGGGATGGTTGGGGGAGGGGGGTGGAAGGTGGAGGGACCGAGGATGAGAAAGAGCAAGAGGGAGAGAGAGAGGAAGATAGATTCAACAGATAAATAGGCAGATAGACAGGCAGGCAGGTCTTAAAAAGAAACCCTGGTCTGATTTATCAACAGACGGAGTGTTTCTGAGAGGGTGGATCAAAGAGAAATGGATTCAGGCGAGAGATTGAAGAACGAGGTAGAGACCTTTCCACGGTCGTGCGGCATGAGGCAAGGGACTTCACCTCGCGGACCTCGGTGTGCTCAGCTGCAGAACGAGAATGACTTCAGAGTCTTACTCAGGAGCTCACGCATGCAAAGCACTGATCAGAGTTTAGCACAGTGCAACTCCATACATGAACATGAGTGGCCGGAGGAAGGACTGCGTTTCATCCCATCGACAGCCCCACTGGGTACACCGCATGTTATTTCATGAACCACTATAGCAGGGAGACCGTGGGGCCAGCTACCCTGTGACACGACATTTCACGTCCGTCACTGGTAAGAAACATCCTGATTTCAGAGACGTTAAAATGTGTGAGAAAATGGGCATGTTAGACCCAGCGAATATAAAGATAAAATTCATCTCTTTCTCAGTTATGCTCTCTGGGACAGTTCTGTGGCTCTGGCAGGCTTTTTTTTTTTTTTTTTTTTTTTTAAGATTTATTTATTTAATACTTGGGAGAGAGAGAGTGTGTGTGAGCACAGGGAGGGGAAGGGGTAGAGGGAGAGAGAGAGAACTTCAGGCAGACTCCCTAATGAACACGGAGCCCAACACGGGACTCGATCTCATAACCCCAAGATCATGACCCAAGCTGAAATCAGGAGTCAGATGCTTAACCAACGGAATCCCCCCAGCCCCCCAGGTGCCCTTCCGGCAGAGTCCTTCTTAAACACCCCTCAACTACAGAGTGAGGATCCCAATAGAACCTCTAGCTCCTTCTCACTGTAGAGAGAGCCGAGGGCCCTGGGTTCCCTCAGAGGCTGAAGCTGGAGAAGTGGAATGGGCACACTTTCTCCTCTGACCCGGACTGAACCCCTCATCTTCTAGCCACACAGCCTGTGTTTAAAAACCTGGCTGGCTCACTGAGTTTTTGGTATTCATCCTACAGGATTCAGACTTGTCGCATTCAGGAAAGAATCCAGCCTTACAAGACACTCGGAACCTGACCCCACTCTCTGTGATCTTTGGCAACTGCCCAGGGTCTGGAGTTTTAACCTCCCTGGAAAGACATGATTCATGCCCTCCTTCTCAACGCGTGACATCAACCTTCCAGAATCTGCTGAGGCCTCTCCGGTGGGAAATCTAAGAGTGTGTGCTTTTCAGAACTGTGCCCTTCTGCCAGAAACAGGCTGATGCTGTAGGCCGGGCTCACCAGCGAGGAGGCAGGCATGAATGGAGGCGTTCTAGCTCCCAAGTCTGACTGGGCTTGAAAGGTGAATTCCAAACATAATGGGTCTGGAGTGTCAAATTCCAACCATGACCAAGTATAGTTATCAACCCTACCTGTGGAAAGACTGATGGATTATGTGACAGATAATGTCCAACCTATTTTATAAGCATTACCTCATTTATTTTTATTTATTTTAAAGATTTTATTTTATTATTTGACTGACAGAGATCACAAGTAGGCAGAGAGGCAGGCAGAGAGAGAGAGAGGGAAGCAGGCTCCCCGCGGAGCAGAGAACCTGATGTGGAACTCAATCCCAGGACCCTGAGATCATGACCTGAGTCGAAGGCAGAGGCTTAACCCACTGAGTCACCCAGGCGCCCTTGCACTACCTCATTTAAAACTCATACCCCTTGGGGCACCTGGGTGGCTCAGTGGGGTTAAGCCTCTGCTTTGGCTTAGGTCATGATCTAGGGTCCTGAGATCGAGCCCCAAGCTGGGCTCCATGCTCAGTGGAGAGTCTGCTTGACATTCTCTCCTTCTCTCTCTCTGCCCGTCCCCACTGCACATGCTCTCATGTGCTCTCTCTCTCTCAAAAATAAATAAATCAATCTAAAAAACAAAACAAAACAAAACCGAACTCCTACCCCTTTAAGTAGCGAATCATCTGTTCCATTCTATAAAGGAATCAAAGCTCAAAGACGCAAAGCTAGAAAGAGCTGGAATGAGGAAGTGAAGCCAGGCAGATGACTCTTACCCGTAAAGCCCCAGGAGAGGGTTGGGATAAGAGCACTGTCTACACACTTAGCAGCAAGGCAGGGTTTTGAAAGAGTTCTGAGCGTTTGGGGCCTGAAGAGGACAAGATTCTCCGTCTACACCCCCCACCCCGGGATTGCTTTTCCACTCCCGTTGTCTGGGGGTCACCTGGGGTTTGGGTGACCAAGGCTGGGCTCAGCAGGGATGGGCTCAGGTCAGCTTCCATCCACATCTGTTCCTCCTCGGCATGAATGCATTTCAAGTCTCCTTTGAGTGACCTCTTCTAACATCCTATTGGTCGCAGGAGACTGCACAACTGAACCCAAGGCAAGGCGTGGGATGCCTGGTGCTCCTTGCAGGTGGGCGAGGGAACAAATATTTGCTGAACGACCATCTAACAGGCTACATCCTCCTTGTGGGATTTCCTCCTTATGAGTACCATATGATCAATCATCCAGCCGTTTAGAGGGCAGAAACCATTCCCCCAGCACGGACCAGGTCAGGGCCCCCAATTACTGGTGCAAGCTCTCTCCCATTTCAATTGTCTCTAGCTGTAAGTGGAGTTCCTCCTCTGAATTCTAGATCTCTAAATGGGAAGCTCCTTTCTTACTAAGGAGTCCTCACTCTTGGGGAAGCAATGCTCTCTAGGCTGCTCACCAGCTTAACTACCTGAGGGCCAGGTAGTTGTGCCCAACCATGACACTGACTGATGGGCCTGTCAAACCTGGAGCCTGCCCACCAATAATCCCTCTAGGCCAGCCTGTGGTCTGGGACAGCTCCAGGCCGACCGGAGGTGGATTGCTCACCAGGGCTTAACTTGCTGGCTTAAAAAAATCCCTCTTAATTGGCTACTCCCTGCAGGTAAGTGCCTCCTCTTGCCTTCTCTGGGGTCCTTTGATGTTCTTCTCTTCAGCTGTCTCCTGACAATGAGCAACCAACCCTGTTTCCTGATCTGCAAGCAGGTATGCGTTCTTCAAAGAGCTTCTTCATTTTCCTTTTCTCTTCTCCTTTAAGGTTAGTTCAAATATTCAGGTCACTGTGCTTTTGTGCAGCCTCTCTCGGGAATCCAGAGTGACTGTGTGGGACAGTCCTGTGCCCCAGCGTTTCCCTCTGGACATGGCACTTCCCCTAGATGGCATAGCAGGGACCAGGCACTATTTCCCAGGTGTCATCCTCTCCCCCACTGCCCCACTAGGAGCCCATTTCCATGAGCTGAAATTCCTCTGCAGGTGTTACCCGTTAATCCAGGATGAAGAGAAGGGCGTGGTGTGAGGGGCTTTCTTCCCCTTGCTGTACAACCCATCAGAGGGATCTCAGCACTGCTGCTTGGCTCTCAAGCTTTGAGAAGCTTCTCCCTTGCTTTGCCCTGTGATGCACGCATCCAGAGAACTGGCCTGGTCCAAGGGTGCGTTTGAGCAACGCTCATAACATCATCATCTTTCCACTCGAATCCCTTTGTCCCTAGGATGACTCAGCCTCTGCTGTTGGACTCATGTCCTCGCACTGGGCCATCTCTTCCCTTAGGGCGAGTTCTCTCCCGGAGTGATGACAGGGGTCATATTCTAGGGTCAGACCCAACCCTTTCTTGTCAATCATGTTCAAATCCATGTTTACAGGATATCATTTTGTTTATAGGAAAATAAGCCACCAATCGATCCCAGGTATGACTGAGGGGAGGGGATGTCAGGGAATCAGAACTGGAAACAGACACGCTTCAGCCTGGGCCAGACCCCTAGCACGTCCCCGATGGCCCCATGATTCGTGATTAGATTTCCATTTGGGGTTAACATCTTTCAAACTGCTGAAATCTAAAACGGCTTCTGGCCCAAGCAGCGGGAAGATAGGGAGCCGTCAGCATCATTATTAATACCCTGTATGTAATTTCAAGAGAAAATGGTCAGAAATTGGTGGTGAGGAAGGAGGGGCCACACAAATCAGAATGCCCCTATCCTTCCCCCCACCCCCCGGGGCTATAGTTGGTGACATCCCTGGATTGAAAGCGTCCCGAGGGCGCCCCCTCTCTAGGACCATCGGCTTCCTGCCTGCAGAAGCCAGGGGGTGTGTTCACAGGAAACCGAGGTGATTAGCACAAAACTGAAAAAAATATCCCTTCTGAGATAAAAGCAAAACCTGCAATTGCACTGTACTTGACTAACTCCAATCTGAGAACCACTGACTTTTCACTCATCACTACGTTCTGTTACAGAACATTCCAGCTCCATCTGGCTGCTGGGCTGTAAATACTGTCCTCTCTTCCTGACCAGACGTCCCCGTGGAGGGCACGGAATTCCAGATGGAAAGCTCGGATGATGGACAGACTGTCTGCCCTTCTCAGGGCCCCGGGGGTCAGGGACATGTGTGGGAGCACGATGGAAGGAGTGGACAGAATTTACAGAAACCATGGGTCACCCAAGCTGGCATTTCTCAGAAAGCAGCGCTCACAGCCAGGAGGCTTGGCATCAGGGCAGGAACAAAAGCTGAGAAAATCCATTCCCTTTTGAGTCTAAATCGTGGTGAGCAAATCATTTCCTTTTCAATTAATTCCCTCCCATCCTCCTGATTCAGTCACGTAGGAAGTCTCTCTTTGGTGATAACTTGTTTCTAACTTCTAACACCTGCTAATCTGTCCTGATGACACAAAGGGCCACCAAGCCCCAAGGGGGAGACCTTTAGGCCAGCAGTGGTCTTCAGCCAGGGTTCAGGAACTTTCTTGGGGAAATGGTATAGCCTCACCTCTGCCACAGGCGAGTGGTCAAAGGAGCCCCAGGGCTAGCCACATTGAATGGGAGAGAACAACACTAGGGTGTAAATATTGGGAGTGTGGTTCCCTGGGGGCTGCCAAGAGGTGCACACTGGCTGTATTCTAGAGTCTGAATCTCTCACTCTACCCAGTAGGGTCAGAGAACCCCTTTGGCATTTTAAAAAATGATGTTTCATGTGTTTCACATTTTCCTTTCAGCAATACACATTGGCTCAGGATGACTTTGTGCTGGACCCAGAAATCATTGAGGCACGATCTAATAGAAGGTTGCCAAGATCGAGACCCTCGGCTTGCTCTGTCTGGTCCGCACTGGCCCCTGCCTGGAACCAGACACAGAGCTGTGTCTCTGGGCTCAGGGCTCTTCGGTGGAGGGAAGAAAGTCGGGGGAAGGAAGGGAGAGGGGCTGAGCCCCGCACATGTGGGCCGGCAGCCTTCCGAGTCTACAGAGAGCTTCGTGGTCCTGGTGGTGACAGTGACAGTAAGAACAGCTAGGGTTCTAGAGTTCTTCTGACACTCCAGCCTCCATCCCTGGTGTATGATCTGCCTTTTCTCATTTAGTCCTGGGAGACAGGTGTTCTTCAGAGGAGGAAACCAGGTCACTGGGGTGAGGTGGGTCTCCTGAGGACATGGGGCGATTAAATCATGTAGATGCATCCCGACTCAAGCTTGTCTGGATCCAAAGGCTGAATCTGTAAATACCCTAATACACCAGGGGGATTTCTTTGAATTTCACAGCCCACCCCTCCACCTCGGGTTCCCATTGGCCTGATTCAGTTCTCGTTGGTTGCAAGAGGCAGAAACATTAATTTAAATTTAAACATTAATTTAAAGGCCCCTTCTCTGGGGTCTCAGAGCCCCCTCCCACCTCCATCCCTTGCTGTGGTTATTGTTGCTTTACCTGCCACTGGTCCCACAAGGACATGGGTTCCCAAGGAGAAGACCATGTCTATTGGGGCCCCAGCGCCCAGCATAGCTACGAAAGGCATTCCAGGTACACACCTGCTGAAGGAATGAGCGAAAGAGTGTGCTTAGCTTTGCACTGGGCAGCCTGAGCAGGGAAAGCTCAATGTATTGTCCCTTGCTTGCCCTGAAGGAAGCTCAGTTTCCTTGAGGAGCTCTAGAGTAGTAGAGCTCTAGAGTAGTAGAAATATTACTACTACTAGAGTAGTAGAAATACTACTGGGTCCGGAGACCGAGTTGTGAGTCCCGCCCCCAGGGGTACAGGTCAGTTAACAGGCTGTAAGCTCCACATCCCATTCTAGAAAATAAAATATTAATGGAATATATCCGGGATCGCCCATGGGCCAAGCACTGGGCAGAGAGCCAGGGGTTACAGAGTCAAGGGGTAAGACCTTGACACCAAGAGTCAGACTATACAGGTCTAAACCCCAGCTCTGCCACTCGCTTGCTGCATGACCCTCTCCAGCTCTGTTTCTTCCTTGGTAAAATGAAAACTATGAGAGCACTAGCTTCTCAGCCTGCTGTATGCATCAGCTGTCCTTGGAGAACCCCGGCAGTGGGGAGGCAGCCCTGAGCTCCTGTTTCCCTGCCCCCAGGGCACTGGCCTTGAGAGGCTGTGAATGTCCCTGTCTTGGCAGCTACTAATTCTGGAAGGTCTCCAAGCATAACTCAGACCTCGCAGAGAGAATCTGCAAATGAGGCCTCCCGTAAATCACAGCTGACCACTCCAATCAGCTGCCTTGTGTTGCTTTCAGTTCCAATAAAGCCAGGCCCTGTCGCCGGACCCACGCCTCCATCCCCTCTCCGTGATCAGTGACCCTGGAAGGGAAATGGCTCTGGGGCTAATGTTCTGAGACCCATGGCCCTGCTGTCTCTGTAAGTGAGTTGTGAAGAACTCAGGAGTCCCAACGCCACTGTGAGTCCCCCCTCTGCCTCCCCATCCACTTGGACTTCGATTTAATAAAAATCGCATCCTCCCGGGCTCCCTCCAAGGCCGGAGACTGTCAGGAGCCCTCCAAAGTTTAAACCAGGCCAGCTCTTAATTAGTCGGCAACATCAATATCACTTTTTCCCCGTGATTTGCATTTCAAAGTAAATTCCACATCTTGGGCTGTCAGCATCCAGGAGCCTGGCAGAAGGTTGTTCCGTGCGGCAGAAAAAAAATCCCACCACGGAGTGCCTGGGATTTCAGAAACTCAGCAACTTCGCCAAGGCTTCTTCCCTCCACTGCTGATTTCGTGCCAATGGCCCTGATCAACTCCATTTTACCCCGTTCCATCTGTGGGGCTGATCTGCCCCCTCTGAGGCCTGGAAGTGCCTACAACTTTGAGTTGTAAATGGAGGGCCGACTCCCCTAGCAGATGTGTTCATCTAGACCAAAAAGAAAAAAATAATGTACACAAAAGTTTCCATTTCTGGCTTCTCCAAGATGAGGCCACACCCAGCTGGCCGTCTTTGGATGGGCAGGGACTCTCCAATGTGTCACAGTCCCCACCAGTGCCTACTGTCCCATGCCTGGCTGTCCCACTGCTATGTCCCTGGCCCCTGTGAAAGCTGGAGTTTTTGTCACTTCTTATATGGGCTGAATTGAAGGAGGCGGGACTGGTTACAAGAGGTATTGAAGGGAGAGGCAGGAAATTATCAGTGGCCCCTAGACCTTTCCAAAGTAAGACCCAAAGGGTTGCTCCTTGAGAAGAGGAGGAGGATGAAGATGGGGTGAGAAAAGTCTCTTGGGATATGAAGGAAAAGCCTGGCAGAGGGACGGGACATGCTCAAGTTGTCCCCTGACCCTGTGTCACCCCCACCTCTCTCTCCCTCCAGCTCAGACCTGGTGAGAATCTCCAAGAGTGGGGATAGGGTAGAATGCACACCTGGATGAGTGATGGGATAAATGGGTCCTGCCGGGATCTGTCATGAACCTGATGGGTCAATCACCATCAGGGCTTTGGTTTCCACTTCTAGAAAATGAAGTCATTGTCTTCGGTTACTGACCTCTGAGCTTCCTGCCCAGCTCCTTGTTATTTGTCCCAAGATGGAGGTTGAGTAACCAGAGGGTCTCTGAGCCTTGGGGAGGGTCAGAATGACCCTTCCCAGTGGATTTAAACACTTCTCCTCCCCATAGTCTCCATCACCTGCTTCCATTTCTAAATCTTAGGGAAAGAGCTTGGCTTATCATGCAGCTTCAAGTCAAGCCCCAGGAAATCTGCCCCTAAGCCCCTCCCAAAGAGAAATCCTGGCATTAACACTGACCACCTGCTGAAGGCTTTTTCTGACCTTCACCCTCCCTGTCTACAAACAATTCTTCACTTTTCATGCCACACACTTGTACTACATGTGTTTTCAGTGCCTTTTCTGTGCCAGGTCCTAGGGTTTTGGTGTCTAAGGAGAGTGTAGAGAGAATTCTGTTGCTGACGGACCCCACCCCCAACTCTGCGTTCTGCCACTCCCACCCACCCAGCACTCCCCATAGGCAGAGGAGAGGACGGAGGTAATCCATACGGAGAGGATCACGTATGGAGTACTTGGTGCATGCTGTGTGCTTGACTGGTTCATTCTTCCATCGACTTTCCATAATAGATCAACATAGATGCATTACCATCCCCATTTTGCAGATAAGGAAAGTAAGGCTCAGGGAGGTGAAGCCTTTTAACTGAATGTCACTTTGCTACCAAACAGTAGGAAATGAGTCTGTCTCCAAGGTCCTTGCTCTTGGGCAATAAATGGCACTGGCTTCCATTATAGTAAATGAACTAACTACCTAATATCAGAATGGTAAGAATCATTGTTTCTCTCTGGTTCCACCGTGCTTGGAACAGAAGAATATTTATGACATTGACCGTTCATTTTTTTTTAGAGTAATCTCTACACCCATTATAGGGCTTGAACTCATAAACCCAAGATCCATAGTTGCACACTCTACTGACTGAGTCAGCCAGGTACCCCTCACACAGACTGTTTATAAATCACTTTCAACTCCTTAAGTGAAAAATGGGCACTTAGTCATTGATGAATCCCTAGAACTCAGTAAAAAGTCCAGGACATAGTAGGTGCTTCAACCAAGTTGGATGAGGGGCACCTGACTATCAGCTGGTGGAACATGTGGATCTTGATCTCAGGGTTGTGAGTTCGAGCATCATATTTGGTGTTGGGATTACTTAAAAAAAAAAAATCTAAAAAAAAAACACCGAAACCCAAAACAAGTGAAATGAATTAAGTTGGATTTAATCTAACTGAATGGAGCCAATGGAATCAAATGGGATTGAATGGAACGAAATTGAATTGAATTGCATTGAATCGAACTCTTGCCAAGTAGGTGGAGACTGAGATCACAGAGCAGAGAAGCCTAAGAAAATGCTACAGCCTTTTGCATATTGGACCTATAATCAGCCAGGATTCTTTTGAGTTGCAAGTGGTAGAGAGCCAACCCAAAATGACTTCAACAAAAATTGGAATGTACTGGCTCATGAAATTGGAAATTCCAGACTGACCTTTGGGGCTCAGATGTAGTTGGATCCAGGGAACTCTGAGTCTTTGTCTCTCTTCTATGTTTGGCTCTCACAATACAATGAGAGACAACCATTGGCAACACTGGATTCACACTGTCCTGTTAAGCTGTCTCAGTGGGAAACCTATCTTTCCCAAGAACTCCATTAGAAAAATCCTCAGAAGGGCTCTGGTTGGCCAGCCTGGCTCCTGAACTCACCATCGAACCAATTACTGCAGTCAGAAGGAGGAGGTAGTCTGATTAAGTATACATGTCCACAGTTGTGGCTGGCCAGAGTTGGGGTCAGCCCAGCCAAGCCACATGAAATCCACTCCCCACCACCCCAGAAAGAGGAGTTTAGACTCCAGGAGAAGAAAGCTTGGAAGCTTCCAGCAGGAACACATCTCGGAATTTCACTTTTCAGACTTTTCCCACAGATGTAGGGGACCCCACTGAACACCCCTTTTCCAGCACCTACTTGAAATACAGACCCCACCTTTCCTGGGGCTTGCTAAGTGCATCTGTCTTCGGTCACTTTCTTCTATCTAGGGATGCCATGACTGTGTTAAACTGACTCTGAATAGAGACAGAGCTGTGAAGCCCCTCCCACCCAGAGCAGGTGCCAAAGGAAAGTGATTTATTTTCATTCATCTAGAGGCCCAAATCAGGACATTGTCTCAGTTCCAATTCTTCAGAGGAGGGAATAAAGGAGGGGTGTGTTTCTTTATGCCTCTCTGGAAGCCAGTGGCCCTTGTTGGGAAACTGCCTTTGGATTTTTCCAGAATTCTTTCCCTAGTTCACAAACATTCATTCTGAGAAACTTCACAATCAGTGAGGGTTCCTGACACACTCCTACACAACTGTGGGCCTGCTGGTGGACACGAATTCTCTGAAAGGGGCTCTGTCCAAAAATAACAAAGCTTTAAAAATTTAAGTGTGATGGAGGAAAAATATGTTAATATTCGATTGTTTACATCTTTTAACCCTCTTCCACCTGCTAGGGATAATTATGTGGTTGCCTATTTAGCATTCCCTCTTTTACCCTACACCAGTAGAAAGAATTCTGCATTAACCATCTGGGTTCCTGAGCTTTTATGGTACAAAATTGGGTATAAAAAGAACTGGATGAATGAGAACAGGGGATTCTCAGCTTGTTAGAGAAAAAAATAAAGGTGGAAGGAAATGGAGAGGAGGAGGAGAGGCAGGATCCTAAGGTGGCTGAGTGTCAGTGGAAAGGGAGTGATTCAGAGGTAAATGTCAGGAAAACCATGAGGATGCAAGAAAATAAAAATGGGGAAATAGGACTTTCTGAGGGTTGCTAAGGATTGTGAAATCAAGTCTTCTTTGATGTTCTCTGAGAAGCTCCAATAAAGATTTTTTAAAAAAGATTATTTATTTATTTAGTTAGTTGACAGAGAATGAGATCACAAGTAGGTAGAGAGGCAGGCACAGAGAGAGGGGAAACAGGCTTCCTGCTGAGCAGAAAGCCCGATGCAGGGCTGGATCCCAGGACCCGAGATCATGACCTGAGCCGAAGGCAGAGGCTTTAACCCACTGAGCCACCCAGGTGCCCCTCCAATAAAGATTTATATTGCTTCCAGCATATATAGAAAGATATAGATAGATAGGTAGATCGATAGGTAGATAGATAGATAGATTGATTGGTTGATTTCAGGATTATATATACTATTCCCCTATACATCTGTTTATCTAACCAGTTCTCCATTGGTGGAAATTTGGGTTCTTTTCCATTTTTTGATATTATAAATAACACCATGAACATCCTTGTAACTAAGTCTCTGTACACATCCAAGATAATTTCCTTGGGATTACTCATTGAGTCCTGAGTCATGGCCTAAATCATATAAAAACCTGAGGCCTGAGGGATTCAGTGCAGCATATCCTAAGAAGGTGACTTTATGAAATCAATTTAACCTGAGCCTCAGTTTCCTTATCTGGGAAATGGGACTGTTAATTCCTCAGTTACAGGGCTGCTGTGAGGAACAAATAAGATAACATGTAAAAATTGCTTTGGGAATCTGAAACAGGCTACAGGCACAAACATCTCTTCTCCCCACTTCCCTGCATTATTTGGATGCTCAAACTATGTTCGCAAATTGTCTTGACGAAAATAGAAATGCAATGTGTATTTTAAAGTCTGCATCATGTATTTGCATTCTCTATTAAAAAATTAATCTAAAAAAAATCAGGCACCTTCTCAATCTCCACCAAATTCTCCTGTTTTATTTTCATTAAAGCCCTTGTCACTGTTTCTTTTTTTAAAATTTTTATTTAGTTGATTTTTTATCTTCACTCTAGAATTTTGTCAGGTCTCAGAGAGCAGGCACTTGTTTAGTCATATTCTCTGCCATGTCCCCAGGGCCCTGGCACACACCTGGCACATGTCCCATAAATGTTTGTTGATGTATGTGCAGAGAGAGAGGGATTGAGAGAGCAGTGTATGGAGAGATGGATGGAGAGAGGGATGGAGGGATAGATGGAGGGTTGGAGAGATGGACAGATGGATGGAGGGATGGATGGAAGGATATGGAAGGATGGATGGAGGGAGGGAGGGAGGGAGGGAGGGATATGGAGGGATGGAGAGATGGAGAGAAGGATGAGGTGTGGTTATGGAGAAATGCAAAGATGGAGGGATGGATGGATGGAGGAAGGGAGGGAGGGGTGGAGGGAGGGAAGACTTCCCAGACCAAGTTCTTAACTACCTCCCTGACCTTCATATTTCCTTTTCTCTTGCTCTCTTATTGTCTTTCACAATCCATCTTCTTGTACCACCCTTTCCATGCTCTGCAGGTTAATTGGGCAGAAGAGTTCAGACCAGAGACCTGTATACTGCCCCTGTCTTCACTGCTATTCTGAGTTTGAGGTCTGGTTCCAGTTTCTCAGATCATGGGCCAATCTGCCCGACCTTCTCACTCCATGTGTCCTCTTGGGGCTGCCCAGCAGCCTCTGCTGCTCCAGTCCCTGCCCCCTGGAACAGAAACCCTAAGAGTCAGGCCAGTACCTCTCCCACTGAGAAGCCCCCTCACCCCTCACCATGAGGGCCTCTAGATTCAGAGATGTGGGAGGCAGAGGGGAAGGATAGTGAAATTGAGGATGCTTTTGAGACCTCAGCAATGGCTGGGCTGCTACTGGATATGGCATTCTCTTTCCTCCTTCTAGACTCCAAGGACTCTTCTAGGAATATTGGTTTTGCCATCTGCAGGAAGCTGGCAGCAAGAAAGGGCCACAGAAGGCTCCCGAAGGACAGGGCCAATAGGCAGCTACTTTCCAAGTGAGTCCAGTTCCTCCCTGCCAGCCCAGAGTCACCTGAAGGAGGGTCTCTCTTGCTCTTAAAGGGGAGTAGACTGTAACTGCCTCCCAAAATGCAGTGTATTTCAGGTTGTGTTAAAAAGAAAGGCATAGGCCCAAAATGGCATCACTTAACATTAAGGCCCCACATTAGCAAACCAAGATTTAATACCTGACCCACAGTTTCAGTTTTATAGGAATGCGACCTTTGACAAGTCCACCTGGAATTTCCTGGTCAGTACTGGGATCATACCAGTACTGTTCCCCTTCTGTTCCCCTTAGAAGGGCAACCTTACCTAAAATAGTTCATTCTTTGCTACTATTTTCCTATCAGTCTTTACAAACCTGTCCTTTCCTACAGCTCAGCAGAGCTCCTTTCTGTTTGCTGAATGGGATGCTGCCTGAATCAGGAAAGCCCATTAGATCTTCGAATGTACTCAGTTGAATTTTTGTTATTTAACACTTGATTGTTTTTAAAAAAACAGTGGACATAGGAAAAGTTCTGAAAACCGAATAGAGTAGAAGTTATTCTTCCATGGGTGACATCAACATTGACAAGGGAAATCTCTGTAAGGGTGTCTCCCTCTCAGTACTAGAAGAAGAAAGGTGACTCAGAATCTCTAGAAACTCCTATCAGTGAGAAAGCAGAGATTTAAATCTTCACAAACACCTCACCCTTGTTTACTGTGTCTTTTCTGGTCACCTTCCATAACCGGCCTTCCTCCCCTCACCATTTTGTGCTTAGCGGGAGATGTTATTTAAGGTGGTGGCTGGGGCCACTTGGGGGAGTTGCTTAGCTCTCCTAGGTCTCTCCCTTGTATATAGGAGGTATGTATGTTATTAAACTTCTGTGTTTTTAAATTTTAAAAATTTAAATTCAATTTAGTTAACATATAGTGTATTATTAGTTTCAAGGGTAGAGTTCAGTGATTCATCAGTTGCATGTAACACCCAGTGCTCATTATATCACGTGCCCTCCTTCACGCCTGTCACCCAGTTACCCCATCCTTCTGCCCACCTCCCCTTTGGTCACCCTCAGCTTATTTTCTATAGTTAAGAGTCTCTTATGGTTTGTCTTCATCTCTGTTTTCATCTTATTTCATTTTTCCTTTCCTCCCCCTATGTTCATCTGTTTTGTTTCTTAAATTCCACATTTGAGTTAAATTATATCATATTTGCCTTTCTCTGACTGACTGAATTCACTTAGCATAATACCTCTAGTTTCATCCATATTGTTGTAAATGGCAAGATTTCATTCTTTTTGATGACTGAGTAATATTCTATCACACACACACACACACACACACACACACACCCCACATCTTCTTTATCCATTCATCCATTGGTGGACATCTGGTCTCTTTCCATGTTTTGGCTGTTGTGGATATTGCTACTATAAACATTGGGTTTTGTTTTTCTCTTCGTAATCTGTCTTTCATTACAGTGGGCATCTCAGCCAAGAACCTAGAAGGGTAGAGGGAAAATTATGGTTCCTCCTCCACATTCTTTCCAAGTATCTCTCTGCTCTGATCAGGCTTTCTCATTTGCCTCTCTCATCTCTTATTATCTCTGATCTCTCTCCTTTACTGTCCCTTGTCCTCCCATGTCTTTACCGTCTCACGTTGTCTTCCACAAGGTGGTACTGTGTGGCCCGACAATCTGAGAAACCTCCAGGTCAGAGTACGTTCTGCCCAAGCATCTTGGGGAGGCCACCTCACTAAAGGGTCCAGTCTCAGTCCACTGTGTCCCATAGACAATCACAAATAGACGGGGGAATCCGTGAATCCCGTCCCCCTATATAATACATATATTTTTCCAGGGAAAGACCCATTAGCATTTCTCAATTTACCAAAGGAGACCATGGAAGAAACCTACAGTAAGGTTTAACAGACTTTGATGAATTAATGAGTGACTTGGAATAAGTGACCTTACCCCAACCATGGCTCAGCTTCCTCTTCTGTAAATTAGCAGTAATGACTTTCAAATGCTACTTTTTATAGCCCCAAGCTTCTGGGTATCTGTTCAGATGAGAGGATGGTTCTGGGGCCCAGGAGTCCACATCCCCACTTCTGCTTCCTCCTCAGGGACCCTGTATCCATCTGAAGCGCATATGTGGGACTGCCAGGACAGGTTTCCATGGCACAAATGATTCTAAAACTTTACAAAAATGCTGAGGTGTTTAGTACTGATGTCTGCAATTTCCTTTGAAATACATCATAAATCTGAGATATGATAATGCAAGCACAGTACGGTGCTAATGGTAGATTCTAGGTGGTGGGTTTATGCCTGGTGGTTCATTGATTTCTCTTCTCCTTTCCTGAGACTCCTGACTCAGAGAGAAATAACAAAAAGGATGCATCTGGCTTTAGGCACATTGGGGGATCCAAGTGTGGCTGGAATGCAAACAAACACAGTGACTAAAGTGGTCACAAAAAAACCCAGAATTTCTACCACCAAGACCTCTTAGGGTCAAGAGACAGTGTCCAATGAGATATCCATCCCTTGAACCATTAGCTCATATCTGGACCAGGACAGACAGCTTTGTGGGTTTGTAGGACCCAACCACTGATCTTATTCTGTCTCCTGTGCTCCTCCACTTGGATAGGAAGGCTGCTTTCCATGCATGATTCCATGCTCCCTGGCTCCCACGCCACCTCCATTGGTGACAACCACATAATCATGACAATAACGTAGCAGCTAGTGTTACAACTGTGAGCGGTACCCCTGGTGGGTAACAGCCATGCTAAACTCTCCAGAGACACTCAACTATTTCATCCTCTGAACAATCCATCAGCCAGATATTATTGCTTTATCAAATTCACACCATTTACTCACTGTGTGATCTGGGCAACTTAGCTAGCCCCTCTGAGCCTCAGTTTCCCCATCTGCAAAATGGGAATCATGAAGACACTGGCCTCACGGGCTGTTGGGGGATTTTCCCATACATGCAAAGGGCTTGGCCCAAAGCCTGGCTCATGGAGGTAGAAGCTGGCTTTTCAGAGAGGTTAAGTGACATGTTCAGGGACACAGAGCCAGGATTAGGACCCTGGTTTTCCTGCTCTTAAAACAAGTGCTCTCAGTTAGTGTGCTATCCTAAAAAATCAGAGCTCTCTGCTGCTGAAAGCACCAGGGGAAAATCTTTGCCTTCCCTTAATTAGATTAAAAGATCCATCATGAGCATGTAAACCAACGAGCCATAATCCATGGACGCTGTTGCATTTTAAACAGAAATTCAGAGCAAGTGGTTCAGATGGGACTGAGCAGCTGGTGGCTGCTGATGGCACACACTGTGTGGTTAAACAGCAAATCATTCCTTCCTCTTGGGAGAGTGAGGGCTGATGGGCATTTGCAGCAGGGTGGTCAGGTCTGGGCTGGAGGCTTAGTAAGAACCCCCTCCAAGCTGGTGAGCCCCTTTGTGTGTTATGTGCAAACAACATCTCTTTTTTTTCTTTTTCTTTTTATATAATTTTTTATTTTTTATAAACATATATTTTTATCCCCAGGGGTAAAAGTCTGTGAATCACCAGGTTTACATACTTCACAGCACTCAACAAAGCACATACCCTCCCCAATGTCCATAATCCCACCCCCTTTTCCAAAACCCCCTCCCCCAGCAACCCTCAGTTTGTTTTGTGAGATCAAGAGTCACTTATGGTTTGTCTCCCTCGCAATCCCATCTTATATCATTTATTCTTCTACTACCCACTTAAGCCCCCATGTTGCATCACCACTTCCTCATATCAGAGAGATCATATGATAATTGTCTTTCTCTGCTAGACTTATTTCGCTAAGCATGATACACTCTAGTTCTATCCATGTTGTCGCAAATGGCAAGATTTCATTTCTTTTGATGGCTGCATAGTATTCCATTGTGTATATATACCACATCTTCTTGATCCATTCATCTGTTGATGGACATCTAGGTTCTTTCCATAGTTTGGCTATTGTGGACATTGCTGCTATAAACATTCAGGTGCACGTGCCCCTTTGGATCACTACGTTTGTATCTTTAGGGTAAATACCCAATAGTGCAATTGCTGGGTCATAGGGCAGTTCTATTTTCAACATTTTGAGGAACCTCCATGCTGTTTTCCAGAGTGGCTGCACCAGCTTGCATTCCCACCAACAGCGTAGGCGGGTTCCCCTTTCTCTGCATCCTCGCCAGCATCTGTCATTTTCTGACTTGTTGATTTTAGCTATTCTGACTGGTGTGAGGTGATATCTCATTGTGGTTTTGATTTGTATTTCCCTGATGCCGAGTGATATGGAGCACTTTTTCATGTGTCTGTTCGCCATCCGGATGTCTTCTTTGCAGAAATGTCTGTTCATGTCCTCTGCCCATTTCTTGATTGCACTATTTGTTCTTTGGGTGTTGAGTTTGCTAAGTTCTTTATAGATTCTGGACACTAGTCCTTTATCTGATAGGTCGTTTGCAAATATCTTCTCCCATTCTGTCAGTTGTCTTTTGATTTTGTTAACTGTTTCCTTTGCTGTGCAAAAGCTTTTGATCTTGATGAAATCCCAATAGTTCATTTTTTCCCTTGCTTCCCTTGCCTTTAGCGTTGTTCCTAGGAAGATGTTGCTGCGGCTGAGGTCAAAGAGGTTGCTGCCTGTGTTCTCCTCACGGATTTTGATGGGTTCCTTTCTCACATTGAGGTCCTTCATCCATTTTGAGTCTATTTTTGTGTGTGGTGTAAGGAAATGGTCCAATTTCATTTTTCTGCATATGGCTGTCCAGTTTTCCCAGCACAATTTATTGAAGAGGCTGTCTTTTTTCCATTGGACATTCTTTCCTGCTTTGTCGAAGATTAGTTGACTGTAGAGTTGAGGGTCTATTTCAGGGCTCTCTATTCTGTTCCATTGATCTATGTGTCTGTTTTTGTGCCAGTACCATGCTGTCTTGATGATGACAGCTTTGTAATTAAGAGCTTGAAGTCCGGAATTGTGATGCCACCAACGTTGGCTTTCTTTTTCAATATCCCTTTGGCTATTAGAGGTCTTTTCTGGTTCCATATAAATTTTAGAATTATTTGTCCCATTTCTTTGAAAAAGATGGATGGTACTTTGATAGGAATCACATAAAATGTGTAGATTGCTTTAGGTAGCATAGACATTTTCACAATATTTATTCTTCCAATCCAGGAGCATGGAACATTTATCCATTTCTTTGTGTCTTCCTCAATTTCTTTCATGAGTACTTTATAGTTTTCTGAGTATAGATTCTGTGCCTCTTTGGTTAGGTTTATTCCTAGGTATCTTATGGTTTGGGGTGCAATTGTAAATGGGATTGACTCCTTCATTTCTCTTTCTTCTGTCTTGCTGTTGGTGTAGAGAAATGCAATTGATTTCTGTGCATTGATTTTATATCCTGATACTTTACTGAATTCCTGTATAAGTTCTAGAAGTTTTGGAGTGGAGTCTTTTGGGTTTTCCACATTTAGTATCATATCATCTGCGAAGAGTGATAATTTGACTTCTTCTTTGCCGATTTGGATGCCTTTAATTTCCTTTTGTTGTCTGATTGCTGAGGCTAGGACCTCTAGTACTATGTTGAATAGCAGTGGTGATAATGGACATCCCTGCCGTGTTCCTGACCTTAGCGGAAAAGCTTTCAGTTTTTCTCCATTGAGAATGATATTTGTGGTGGGTTTTTCATAGATGGCTTTGATGATATTGAGGTATGTGCCCTCTATCCCTACACTTTGAAGAGTTTTGATCAGGAAGGGATGCTGAACTTTGTCAAATGCTTTTTCAGCATCTATTGAGAGTATCATATGGTTCTTGTTCTTTCTTTTATTGATGTGTTGTATCACATTGACTAATTTGCGGATGTTGAACCAACCTTGCAGCCCTGGAATAAATCCCACTTGGTCGTGGTGAATAATCCTTTTAATGTACTGTTGAATCCTATTGGCTAGTATTTTGTTGAGTATTTTCCCATCTGTGTTCATCAAGGATATTGGTCTATAGCTCTATTTTTGATGGGATCCTTGTCTGGTTTTGGGATCAAGGTGATGCTGGCATCATAAAATGAGTTTGGAAGTTTTTCTTCCATTTCTATTTTTTGGAACAGTTTCAGGAGAATAGGAATTAGTTCTTCTTTAAATGTTTGGTAGAATTCCCCTGGGAAGCCGTCTGGCCCTGGGCTTTTGTTTGTTTGGAGATTTTTAATGACTGTTTCAATCTCCTTACTGGTTATGGGTCTGTTCAGGCTTTCTATTTCTTCTTGGTTCAGTTGTGGTAGTTTATATGTTTCTAGGAATGCATCCATTTCTTCCAGATTGTCATATTTATTGGCATAGATTTGCTCATAGTATGTTCTTACAATAGTTTGTATTTCTTTGGTTTTTGTTGTGATCTCTCCTCTTTCATTCATGATTTTATTTATTTGGGTCCTTTCTCTTTTCTTTTTGATAAGTCGGGCCAGGGGTTTATCAATTTTATTAATTCTTTCAAAGAACCAGCTACTAGTTTCGTTGATTTGTTCTATTGTTTTTTTTTTTTTTGGTTTTTTTTTTGTTTTTTTTTTTTTTGTTTGTTTGTTTTTGGTTTCTGTTTCATTGATTTCTGCTCTGATATTTATGATTTCTTTTCTCCTTCTGGGCTTAGGGTTTCTTTCTTGTTCTTTCTCCAGCTCCTTTAGGTGTAGGGTTAGGTTGTGTACCTGAGACCTTTCTTGTTTCTTGAGAAAGGTTTGTACCACTATATATTTTCCTCTCAGGACTGCCTTTGTTGTGTCCCACAGATTTTGAACCGTTGAATTTTCATTATCATTTGTTTCCATGATTTCTTTCAATTCTTCTTTAATTTCTTGGTTGACCCATTCATTCTTTAGAAGGATGCTGTTTAGTCTCCATGTATTTGGGTTCTTTCCAAACTTCCTTTTGTGGTTGAGTTCTAGCTTTAGAGCATTGTGGTCTGAAAATATGCAGGGAATGATCCCAATCTTTTGATACCAGTTGAGTCCTGATTTAGGACCCAGGATGTGATCTATTCTGGAGACTGTTCCATGTGCTCTAGAGAAGAATGTGTATTCTGTTGCTTTGGGATGAAATGTTCTGAATATATCTGTGATGTCCATCTGGTCCAGTGTGTCATTTAAGGCCTTTATTTCCTTGCTGATCTTTTGCTTGGAAGATCTGTCCAATTCAGTGAGGGGAGTGTTAACGTCCCCTACTATTATTGTATTGTTGTTGATGTGTTTCTTTGATTTTGTTATTAATTGATTTATATAGTTGGCTGCTCCCACGTTGGGGGCATAGATATTTAAAATTGTTAAATCTTCTTATTGGACAGACCCTTTGAGTATGATATAGTGTCCTTCCTCATCTCTTATTATAGTCTTTGGCTTAAAATCTAATTGATCTGATATAAGGTTTGCCACTCCTGCTTTCTTCTGATGTCCATTAGCATGGTAAATTCTTTTCCACCCCCTCACTTTAAATATGGAGGTGTCTTTGGGCTTAAAATGTGTTTCATGGAGGCAACATATAGATGGGTTTTGTTTTTTTATCCATTCTGATACTCTGTGTCTTTTGACAGGGGCATTTCACCCATTAACATTCAGCGTAACTATTGAGAGATATGAATTTAGTGCCATTGTATTGTCTGTAAGGTGACTGTTTCTATATATGGTCTCTGTTCCTTTCTGATCTACCACTTGTAGGCTCTCTCTTTGCTTAGAGGACCCCTTTCAATATTTCCTGTAGAGCTGGTTTGGTGTTTGGAAATTCTTTCTGTTTTTGTTTGTCCTGGAAGCTTTTAATCTCTCCTTCTATTTTCAATGATAGTCTAGCTGGATATAGTATTCTGGGCTGCATGTTTTTCTCGTTTAGTGCTCTGAAAATATCATGCCAGCTCTTTCTGGCCTGCCAGGTCTCTGTGGATAAGTAAGCGGCCAATCTAATATTTTTACCATTGTATGTTACAGACTTCTTTTCCCGGGCTGCTTTCAGGATTTTCTCTTTGTCACTGAGACTTGTAAATTGTACTATTAGGTGACGGGGTGTGGGCCTATTCTTATTGATTTTGAGGGGCGTTCTCTGAACCTCCTGAATTTTGATGCTCGTTCCCTTTGCCATATTGGGGAAATTCTCCCCAATAATTCTCTCCAGTATACCTTCTGTTCCCCTCTCTCTTTCTTCTTCTTCTGGAATCCCAATTATTCTAATGTTGTTTCGTCTTATGGTGTCACTTATCTCTCGAATTCTCCCCTCGTGGTCCAGTAGCTGTTTGTCCCTCTTTTGCTCAGCTTCTTTATTCTCTGTCATTTGGTCTTTTATATAACTAATTCTTTCTTCTGCCTCATTTATCCTAGCAGTGAGAGCCTCCATTTTGGATTGCACCTCATTAATAGCTTTTTGATTTCAACTTGGTTAGATTTTAGTTCTTTATTTCTCCAGAAAGGGCTTTTATATCTCTCGAGAGGGTTTCTCTAATATCTTCCATGCCTTTTTTGAGCCCGGCTAGAACCTTGAGAATTGTCATTCTGAACTCTAGATCTGACATATTACCAATGTCTGTATTGATGTGGTCCCTAGCCTTCGGTACTGCCTCTTGTTCTTTTTTTTTTGTGTTGAATTTTTCCATCTTGTCATTTTGTCCAGATAAGAGTATATGAAGGAGCAAGTAAAATACTAAAAGGGTGGCAACAAGCCCAGGAAAATATGCTTTAACCAAATTAGAAGAGATCCCAAATCGTGAGGGAGGAGAAAGGGGATAAAAAGAGGTTCAAAAAGGAAGAAAGAAAAAAAAAGAAAAAAGAAAAGGAAAGAATTTAAAAAAAGAAAACAAATAAGAAAAATATAAAAAAGAAAAAATATATATATTAGATAAACCAGTTAAAAAACGTTAAAAAAGAAAAAGGTAAAAGTTAAAAAAAATTTTTTCCAGAAGGCGAGAAAAAAACCAAAAAATGAAAAAGAAAAAAATTAAATTAACTGCAAGACCCAAAAAAATCACAGGGAAAAAGCCATGAGTTTCTTGCTTTGCTTTCTCCTCCTCTGGAATTCTGCTGCTCTCCTTGGTATTGAAACTGCACTCCTTGGTAGCTGAACTTGGTCTCGGCTGGATTTCTTGTTGATCTTCTGGGGGAGGGGCCTGTTGTAGTGATTCTCAAGTGTCTTTGCCCCAGGCGGAATTACACCGCCCTTACCCGGGGCCGGGGTGACTAATCCGCTCGGGTTTGCTTTCAGTAGCTTTTGTTCCCTGAGCGCTTTCCGTAGAGTAGAGTTCCGGAGGACAGGAATACAAATGGCGGCCTCCTGGTCTCTGGCCCGGAGGAGCCGAGAGCCCAGGGCCCCACTCCTCAGTGCGCCCTCAGAGAACAGCGCCCAGTTACTCCCGTCTGCCTGACCTCCGGCCGCGCTCGGAGCTCACCGAGCCTGCGACCGGTTCAAGGTAACACCGAGCTGTGAGCTTACTGTCGGCTCTGTCTCTGTAGCCGGCTTTCCCGTTCCAATACCCGCAAGCTCTGTGACACTCAGACACCCCCGATCCTTCTGTGACCCTGCGGGACCTGAGGCCATGCTGACCCCGCGTGGGCTTCGCCCTGGTTTAGCCTCTGGAGCGATGTCCCTCAGCGGAACAGACTTTTAAAAGTCCTGATTTTGTGGGCTGTTGCTCCACCGCTTGTCGGGAGCCGGCCCCTCCCCCCGGGGTCTATCTTCCCGTCGCTTTGGATTCACTTCTCCGCCGGCCCTACCTTTCAGAAAGTGGTTGTTTTTCTGTTTCCAGAATTGCTGTTCTTCTCTTCGATCTGCCGATGGATTTTCACGTGTTTACAATCTTTAGATAAGCTATCTAGCTGATCTCCAGCTAGCTGAAGTAGTCTCAGCCTGCTACTTCTCCGCCATCTTGACTCCTCCCCCACAAACAACATCTCTTAATGTTCTATCTGACTTTGAAAGCAGGGGAAAAAAAAGATCATTCTCTCAGCTCCATGTTTCCCAAAGCTGGGTGTGTATCATATCACCTGGAGACTTGACAAAAATGGACATTGTCACCATCATCAGATCTAGTGATTCAAATGCTTTAGTACAGGGTCTGAAGATCAATATTTCCAGGGCATCACCACAAAACATTTCTGAAATAGCAGAAAACCACCACATTGTGTCCTTGAATTCCCACAGTGTTTCTAAGGGTTTGGGATTTATAAACCTATTTTGTTGATGAGGTACTGAGACTTGGAGAGGCAGCAAATTTGTTCAAGGCCACACAATTAGTATATCAGGATTCTTTATACCCTGAGGAAGAGAGAACTAAAAATTTAAAGATAGCATAAACACAATGGAAGTGTCTTTCTCATTCACAGAATCAAAAATTGCCGTGAAGGAGTTCAGAGGCCTGGGTTTCTTCTAGCTTGTTGCTCTGCCACCACAACACAAAGCTTCCTCCTCAAGGTTCATAATAGTTGCTCTAGCTCCAGTCATCACACCCACTTTCTAGCTTCCAGGAAGAAGGAAAAGGAAGTTAGTTTCCACTGAGGAGCTTCAGTTGCTTATCACATGTGGGTAGGTGGGAAAGGGTACAGGATGAGGTTAGGAAATTGATGGAAAAGCAGGGCATGGCTTGTTTTGTTCTGTAAGCCTTCTATAAAGAGTCATTTTTATAGACAAGTATTTATTTTGGGATTTAGTCATTTAATATGCAAAATAGCATTTTAGGTTTTTATGGCCTTTTCAAAAGACATGTATGTTCATTATAGGAAAACTTTAACATATCATCGGGCACTAAGAAGGAAACAGATCTTCATCTATCATCCACATCCTACAATAATGACCCTGTTTTGATCTTTTATCCATTTCATTATTTATACTGATGTATGTTATACATGAAAACGTTTTTTTGATGCAATCATGGGATCATACGATATCTACTGTTTTATAACCTGATTAAAAAATAAAATAAAATGTGAACATGATACCAAAAAATAAGGTGTTTCCTAGAAGTTTAAATAAGGCACCAGTGGCTCTTACATCTGGTAGCCATAACCATACTCACATGGCCCTGTCCAGCTACAAGAGATTGGGAAATATGGTTCTTATTCCCCATTTCAAAATAGAGAGTAGGAATTTCAACTACTGAATGGCTGGTGTTTTGGATTTCTCATCTTAATCTTAATAACCCTCAAGGAGGCAGCTATCATCCCAGCTTTGGCCACGAAGGAACTGATACTCAGAAGAGTTAGTAGCTTGTTCCAAGCTTCCCCATGGCAGAATTAGGGTTTAAACTTGGATGGGCGGACTCTAAATTCTATAACTTTTCCTTCCAGAGGTGACACTGTAACACCAGAAGAAGGCAGCAGCGGAACCCGTGTTCAGGCGAGACTTCCCCAAGGGGAAGAAGACAGCTTCTTCCATAGGTGCATCTGGGGGAAAAGGTCACGGCTTCCCTATCACCTGGGCTCAGAAGGTCAAGGAAGCAGGTTAGTCTGCAATGGGAACCAACGCCTGGCAAGAACCGGGGGAACGCCAAAATGCCAGGTGTTGTGCCCCCCGTCTCCCTCCTCCCCCCACAGCCCCCTGGACACAAAGGCTTGGCAGCTGTGGTCAGAGGTACCCTCTGCCTTTCTCCGCCCCTCCCCCACACCCAGGGCTACTGCTCTTGCGGTATGATCTCATCAACCTGAAAATAAGGAGCCGAAATGAGAAGCTAATGAGCATTTATTTTAATTTAGGGAGCTCAGATTCGGGTAGATCCCTGAATAGTGCTTCCACTTGGAGGGTGGAGGTGGGAAGTTTTTATGAGGAAAAGGAAGAGGGTCTGTGATCATAGGAGTTCATATAACACGCATTGATCCACTCCTCTTCTGGTGTTAGCAAGCAAAAAAGATTCCTGCGTGCATTAGTGAACTGTTCTTCTTTTCAGAGTCTGCAGCCAACAGTGTTATGATCAGGATATCCACGGTCCTGTTTGCTTTTTTTTTTAAGATGTTATTTATTTATTTGAGAGAAAGAACATGTGCAGTGGGGAGAGCGGAGGGAGAAGCTGAGTCCCCAATGAGTGCAAAGCCTGATGTGGGGCTCTGTCTCAGGACCCCAACACCATGGCCTAAACCGAAATCAAGACTGAGATGGTTAACCATTGGAGCCACCCAGGCGCCCCTGTCCTGTTGACTTTTACGAACATTTGTCATTTTGTCATTTTGCCCCATCCAGAGCTTCTGGCGCTGTTCAGAAAAGGCAGGTAAGGCAGGCTCTCTACAGTGGCCTCTTGGTCTCCCTTTCCAAAAAGGGCTCCAGTCACATCAATTTTTCATACTCTGAAGTGGCTGTCCCTGTATTGTCTGTGACAGAGATAACCCCCCTCCCCCGCCCAAATCGAATGCTTCTCCATGGATATCAAGACATTCTGCTTCCTTACAAGGGACATTCCTTCCCTCAGACAACCCTGGGTGCTGGCTTATGAAAGACATTTTCATCTTTTCTCCTTCACCTCTCCCTCCTCCTTCTCCATACAGTGGACTGTATGACCCATATTGACCCATATTCCCAGGGCATTTGACTTGTCACCTCCTTCCACAAGAAGACAGGCATCGTCTAGCACAGGGCTATGCAAATGTTGTCCGTAAAAAATCTGATCAAAGATATCTGAGGTTTTCTGGGCCACAAAGACTACTCGACTCTGCCATTGCAGCATGAAACAACCATAGATAATATGTCCACGAAGGACTGTGTTCTGATAAAACTCTCTCTACAAAATCAGGGGAAGGCCTTGTTTTAATCATGGGCCAGTGTTTGCTAACCTGTGGTCTAATGGATACATGCACAGATTGGTATCCTTCAATACCTCCTGCAAATCTCGTTTTCTGGGGTGCATGGGAATTGTCTGCCTAATCTTCTTGGGTTTTAGTTTTCTCATCTCTCAAATAGGAATAAAAAGACCTGTCACCTGTAATCATTGTAATAAAGTCTCTTCTCCCCCAGACAGGCAAAACTTGTTCTGGCCTTAGGGCCTTTGCACTTGCCTCGGTAGCCTTTCTACCCCTGAGTGCCCCTCCTTCCAGCAATTGCATGCTGGCTCCATTTCATCACTGAGTCTCTTAACTCACCCTCTTGGAGGCTTCCCTGGCACCCCCTGCACAAAGCAGTGAATCTCCCAGGCAGACACATAGCAGGTACAGAAGTTGACTTGTTTAAGGAACATTGATTCTTGTTTGGATGAGGAAAATTTGGATTTTTGCAGCCCAGGTGTTTCCTGCACTGGGAATGCTACCTTATCCTCTTTCCCACAATCTTCATGACAGGTCACATGTGTGATCCAAAACTCAAGGCAAGAAGAACCAACACCCCTTTTTCCAGTGTGTACTTTTCAACCCTGGACACTTCCTCCATCAACTGGAATGACTGCCTGGGATGGCAGATAAAAGAAAACAAAGGAGTGATCTTCGAGGTCCTTCAGACCCGTCCCCACTTGCTGATGGGCCTTCATGAGTCACCCAGAATTTTCCACCTAGATTTATAAAATCCATTTTCCCTGAGACGGACTAAGCAGTTTATAGAAAACCAATATCATTAGGTTAATGATTCCCCATAAATTATTACCCAGGCAGCATAGTTAATCCCACAGATGGAGCATTAATGGTGGAGGTCAGTTGCTGGCTTTTCAGAGTTGCCTGGCATGACCTTGGCTCAGGCAGATGGCATACCCTAAGAAAGGTTTGTGTCCTCCAAATCCTGGGTTGAATCCCCTCTCTGTAATAATCTTCCATCAGCCCCTTCAGGGCCCCCACTGCAGCCTGGGTGTGACGCCCCAAATGAGCATCACGGAATAGGAATGATTTTCTGTCTTGTTCTATCCTCGGCCATGACTTTTCATTTCCCACTGATGTCTGATTTATTTATCTGTTTATGAAGCGACCCGTTTGGCTTGAAGCGACAG
Source organism: Mustela nivalis (assembly GCF_964662115.1). Classification (NCBI taxonomy): domain Eukaryota; kingdom Metazoa; phylum Chordata; class Mammalia; order Carnivora; family Mustelidae; genus Mustela; species Mustela nivalis. Next base: position 47,491 of record NW_028135733.1, on the reverse strand, counting down.
CAATAGGCATTTGATCAAATAGAGCTGCAAATCTCATCTTCCACCATCCTGAATTTTTATTCCATCATTACTTAACAAAATAGAATTAAGTTGGGGAGAAAGCGGGCTCCTGCATTATGCATTGGCCTCATTTCATTGGTCTTTATGTTCTCTCTTGGGACTGCAGTATTTTCATGTTACCCAGCGTTCCCTGAGGGAGGCAGAGCCCATCTCCAGTGACTGAGGACTGTCCTTCTCCACTCTGATTTGGGTTCAGAAAGATGGTAGAGATGTCCAAGGGACATGGATTTCACAAGCATCTGATTGTCTTCAACCAAGTTTGTTCCCATGGGGCAGTACTCTAGGATGGTTTGCCATAGACTGAGCTCCCCCAATTCTAGCCTCCTTAGAATCAAGTCTGTGTTTTCCCAATTCATCCCATAGGCCCAGCTCTTCCTCACCCAAGCAGGTGTGGAGTTGCATAGAACAGACAATATCAGTATCATCATCATTATCAGAATTATCAGAAACTGATTATCAAAGTTCTGGCCAGGTGCCAGACACATTATTAAGGGTTTTTACAGATCTATCCCCATTCTATAGATGAGAAAACCAAACAAAGACAACTAGCATTCAATTCTCATCTACCTCCCACCTTCGCCAGGTTTTAAACAACTGTAGGATCTGGGCTCATGAAGAGCTGTTTCCTTTTTTTTTTTTTTTTTAAGAATAATTAATTAATTAATTAATTTGAGAGGGAGTGAGCATGAATGGGGGAGGGGCTAAAAGAGGGAATAGCAGACTCCCCACTGAGCAGGGAGCCCCATGTGGGGCTCGATCCCAGGATCCTGGGACCATGACTGAAGCCGAAGACAGACGCTTAACAGACTGAGCCACCCAGGTGCCCGAGCTGCTTCCTTTCTTGCCAAGGGGAAGGGCAAGTAATTGATATCTACTGGGCACCTCTGTGCTAGGCACTGATCTGTATTATCTTGTTTTATTCTTAAAGTCCCCCATGACATATGCATTAATCCATTTTACAGGCAGGAAAACTGGGGCTTAAAAATCTGAAGATAATCTGATTCTAAATCTAGGATAGCAATGATATCCAGTCAAATAAGGGGTCTTTGAAGGAAAGGTATCTCTGTAGCAGAAGGCCAGGTCCTGAGATGGGCTTCAGGGCTCTCACAAGTCTTACTATGTGCATGGGTGCATGGGAATATTTCTTAAGGAAATAACTCTTAATAGCATAACTCTGATCAGACACTTGACAGGGTTCAAACCCAAAATAAGAGATAACTGGTCTAGAAGATGGGAAGCTATGTGGAATACAGCTTTATTTTTATTTATTTTTATTTTTAAGTAATTAATCTCCACACCCAACATGGGGCTGCCCAACCCTGAGATCAAGAGTTGCACCAACAGAGTCAGCCAGGTGCCCCCAGAACAGGACTTTAAGTCCTTGTTGACTCAGGCAACCAGCCACCAGCACACATAGTTTCAGTACTGAGTCCGCATGGATGCCATGGAAGATACAAAGACTGAGATCCATTTGTCCAAGGAGGCAAATAACGGGAGGAACAAGGTGAAGTCTGGTCACTTCCCTGCTTAAAGCCCTCCACTGGTTTTCCAGCCCACTAAGAAGAGAATCCAGACTTTTCACTGTGACCCACAAACAAAGTTCATAGCTGGTTTCTTCTCATCCTTCCAGATGCAGAATGAAGGTCACTTCACAGAGACCCTCCTTAAACTCATGTGATTCTAGCATATGTTGGCATCCCTTTTAGTTCCTGTCACAGTCCGAGTCCATGATCATTTTGTCTGTGTGGTTACTTACTCCTTGTCTCCCTAGCTAGAAGTAAGCTCCTGGGTCCTGGGCTTGCCCAACCTGTTCTCCATCTGCAGGACCTGCTACAGTGCCTGGCCCAGAGTCAGTAACCAATGATATCAAATAAATGAAAGGGCATGTCGCTTACCCCCTCTGAGTCTCAGTTTTATCACACATAAAATGAAGGCTTATACTATGGGTGGCTTCCAAATTATGCTCTCCAGTTCTCATATGCCTCCCCCAAGTGCCTCAAGACCCCATAGAAGGGAAAAGAAAGGTATATATAGTGATGTTCCTAGTCTCCTAGACGAGGAGACATACCCCATCTATGTATTTTAAATATTACCACTTGCAATAGGATTTCATTGGAATGAAAAATAATTCCTCAGCTCAAAGGTAGAGTTTTAAACAGTTGGATAATAAGCATCTTTCTAACTCTAAAGTCTATGACCTGTACTCTCAGCCACTATGGAGTCACGGAGAAGGAGCCCCAGCATGTGGGAGAGGAGGCAGGTGCCACCGGGCTGGGCCATCAGGATGACCTGACCAAGGAAGGACTTGAATCAGACCTTGAAGGACAAGTTGAGAAAACCGGAATCGGCAGGCATGGTGTTCCGAACCATGGCAGTGAACAGCATGTAGAAGGGCCAGCCATTAAACAAGCAAAAATAGTTCTAAGACCATGGTTTCGAAGGATGGTTCCTAGATCAGCAGCATCGGCCTCACCTGGAGCTTGTTAGAAATGCAAATTCTCAGACTCCACCCCAGATCTACTCAACCAGAAACTCCGGGCAGTGGGGCCCAGAAATCTGTATTTCAGTAAGTCCTCTGGTAGATTTGATGTTCCTCAAGTCCCAAGGTCATCAGGGTAAGGCAAGAAGGGTGACAAGTCTTCCCAAATCCAGCTACAGAGCAATCATGACACAATCCTGGAGGATAACTTGCTTCATCTTAATTTTCTCAGCCTTGGCTGCCTATTACAATCACCTGGAAGGATTTTCAAATGCTTAATTCCCCAGGCTCCATGAAGAGCAATTAAACTAGGGAGAGGACCAAGGCTTCCGTGTCACTTTAAACCTCCCCTTGCAATTCCACTGTTCAGCTATGGTTGAGAAGCATGGCATCTGTACTCTTTTCTGCAGAGCTGGTAGCCAGGGTAGCCAGGACTCAGTACACCTGAAAATTCTGTGTGATAATTAACCTCCTGGGGTTCCTTGACCTGCCACAGAGAGGCAGAGAGGTTGATGGTGGTACTGGCTCGGGACGGGGAATTAATGTATTTCAAAAGGGAGGATGCGTTGAGTTAATTAAGTGTGGTAAATGCACCTCATAAGTAGTTCTGTGTGAGAGAGAGAAGGAGAGGGCTTAGGAGGAGAGTTGAGGTATAATCATGTGGTTGTATAAGTTATCTCTTGATGTTAGAAATAGAATGTATTGGATTGGTAGAATTGGATGAAAAGTCTTAATGATAAAGAATAGACTGAACACCAAGGACATCCCAAGAGAAAGGGTGTTGAGTGGAATTTGGGAGGATGTGATGCAGAAGACAAGGAAAGGTCAAACGTGTGTTGTAGAGGTCAGATCTGGGGTTCAAACGTCATCCCTCCCCTTTCATAGCTATGTGACCCTGGGCATGTTGCTCTACCCATCTATTTCAGTCTGTTTCTTTGTAAAATGGGGCTAATAATAACTTCTATCTCATGGGCTTTTTATGATGATTAAATGGGTTAATCCATGCAGTGTGTTTATGGCGGAACCTGGTACTCAACAGTAGTTGCTGTATTAATTGTTGTTTTTGTTTAGAGGATTGTGGATCAAAAGGGTTGCACTGAACCAGGAGCTTGAGGATTTGTGGCTTGGGACACGCTTCTTGTCTTCCCCCAATAGCGTGGCTCTGACTCTTGCAAACAAGCCAGGGTTAGTGAATACATGTGGTCTCAAGTGTTCTACCTGTGTTGACTTCTTAACAAGTGTAATGATTGTTGCTTCAGCTGTTCTCCAGCTTCTGGCCATCATCAAAGGGTGTCAAGTCAGCCCAAACGGTGGAGGAACAGTTCAGAGTCTGCTAACCAACATAGTAGGTGAGTTGACATCAGAACCCTCTCAACACTCTGAGCACATAGGCATGCAGGATAAAATACAATATCTAAAGCTTCAAATGCATAGGTTGGATCAAAAAATAAACATAAAGGGAAAGAGAATCCCAGGTGCCAGAAAGGATGAGCAGACTAAATGAGCCATACAGTCCATGTGGTATCAGAGCATACACTTAGACAGTCATAATACCAATGCCTGGAGAACAGAATTGCATCCACAGGATAGGAGCTAGCAAAGTCCATAGCAGGAAATCATAAAGGGCTTTCCATCCATGAAAGGAACACTAAAAAGCTCTACCCACTGGCTTGAGCACATGGCCTGTAGGTAAGTTGGCCACCCCAGAGCACAGGTGGCAAAAGAGTCATGGGGAGCAATTTAAATATCAAGCCTGTGCCAAGAGCGTCTTCAATCTTTGCCCCCAGGAATCCCAGAGAAAAATTTCCCACCAAAGATGAGTTCACAGTTAGAAATTGTAAAGCATGTAGGTAACCAAGTCCCCAGGAGAGTCAGAAGATACGATTAATTAAGGAATTCAAACCATAGAAACTACATGCATGAGACTGTTTAAAAGCCTCTTTGATGGTATGTGAGGATATGCTCAATAACATAAGAGAAGAATTAGAGTCAGCAGGGGCTACAGATCATTCATTAGTCATAAGACACAAAGTTGCATAAAGGAGATTTATGTGGTAAGCATTAGATGGGCTCCTGTTCTATCTCTGCCTGCTGGCTTCAAGGAGGTGTGGCAGGTGAGTGAGACAAGGACACTCCTACCCATGCAGGCTGTTATAGCCTTTCCAGAAAATGGCAAGTTACCAGTTTTTTTGCATTCACTTTGGAGACATTCACTTTTAGGAATTTGTTCTAAACAAATAATGATGGATATGAGCAAAGATTAGCTCTAAGGATCTTTTTTTCCCCCTTTCAGTGCTGAAAAACTGGAAACATTTTTATATGTCCAGCAGCAAAAGATTTGTCAAATATATGAGGATATAACCAGATGTTGGGATTCTAGGCAGGCATTAAAATGGAAACTATAGAAGAATGTTGAATGACATAGAAAGATGTTCATAACATTATAAGTAAAAAGGCAGGTTTTTGTTGTGATTGCATGGGCAATACAAATTCCATTTTTATAAATACAAGATAAATACTGTGGTTTAATATTTAATTGTGGAAACTCATATTATGAAAAATAGATATAATACTGGAAATAGAAGTCACAAACAGGATTATTTTTGAGTGGTAATACATTATGTTTTTGATGGAAAGACACCACTGGCCCAGCTAAAAAATAAAAAAATGCCTTTAATGGGAAAAGTCACAGAAACTTTGGAGATGTTACCTGAAGCAGAGAGAGAGTTTCAGTTTTCCTGAATTCTCCATGAGGATGACAGTGATGACAGTGTGATGTCTTTCCCTGTGCATTTTTCCAAGCGTCTCCTCTCATCTGCCCATTCTAGAGACTCTGGCTACCTGTCTGCTTGAAATCAGGTAATAGTCACTGATTTAAAAGAGCCCAGCACATTCCTGGTAGTTCACGGAAGGGCTGGATTAAGAGATGGAATCTTCAAGAACATTCCACAGAATACCACAGCCACCTGATGCCCAATGGTGTCCATATGACTATAGATTTTTTCCTGTCCTTCTTTGTTTATATTTTCCAAATATGTTACTCTATGAATTAGTCACGACAAGCTCTATGGTAACAAAATAACCCCTAAAACAGTAGCTCGGCCGAATAACTTTTTTTCCCCTAAACTAAAGTCCTGTTGCCATCTTGTAACTAATGCATTTAGGATACATGGCTCTGAAGGTTGAGGCAGCAGGGGAAGAGAAGGCATAAAGTTATCACACCTGTCCCTAAATACTTAAGGACAGAAAATACAAGTGTCATTTCAGCCTACCCTTCTTTGGCTGTATTAATCACATGGCAAGGCACTGGGAAGTATGTTCTTCATTTGTTGTTTAAGATTTTATTTATTTATTTGAGAGAGAGACACAGCAAGTGAGAGCATGAGAACAGAGGAGAGGGAGAAGTGGGCTTCCTGCTGAGCAAGGAGCCAGACAAGATGTAGGGCTCAATCCCAGGACCCTGAGATCATGACCTGAGCCAACGGCAGAGGCTTAACCCACTGAGCCACCCAGGAGCCTCTAATGAATAGTATTTTAAACACATTCACCAGGGTGAGGGATATTGTCACATTAGAATTAATCTATGAAGGAAATCATCATTTAACCTATGAAGGAACAATTAACCTATGAAGGAAATTTTCCAGGTCCTGGGAAGCTCTCAGTAATTTGCCAGCACCCTCCCACAGATACCTAAACATGAAGAAACCAAATTCAGGGCACCCACCCCTGTATTATAGGATGGGTGCAGGCTGGGTGAGCCCTGAAACACAATAGTATCACCTTGACCCCATGGCCACCCTCCATACGGTCTCAGGATAGCTGCCTCTGCTTGAGACATGGGACTCCTGGAATTTCATCCAAAGGCAGAATGAGGCATTTCTCTAGTGCAATGACTTTCATCAAGAAAGGACACCTTTTGGGTACCTGGGTGGCTCAGTGGGTTAAGCCTCTGCGGTTGGCTCAGGTCATCATCTCAGGGTCCTGGGATCGAGCCTTGCATCAGGTTCTCTGCTCAGCAGGGAGCCTGCTTGCCACCTCCACCGACCCACCTGCCTGCCTCTCTGCCTACTTGTGATCTCTGTGTGTCAAATAAATAAATAAAATCTTAAAAAAAAAAGGACACCTTTTCCCACAATCTTTACACCCAGCACACTTGACTTACATTGGCCAAGGCCACACACACACACATGCACACACTTAAGCTAATCGCTGGCCAGAATTGTGGAATCACTATGATTATATTGAAATAACTAACATCCATCCCCCCGGAGTTGGGAAAGGGGCCATGTATCTAGACGGAATTGGTGGTTCTATTAATAAGAAAGAAGCAAGAAGAGGTTGTTGAGTGGGAAATCAATAGTTTTCTATGGATGGAATAGGCAATGCTTCTTGTAGGCCAGGTTTCATCTATATATTCATTCTACAGATGTTTCTACCTAGTGTCAAGAGTCAAAATGAGCATTCTGGAATCAGAGAGGAACTAGACACAGCCCCTACCTTCAATCCAGGAAAATTGGTCAGACATGTAATTAAGTAATCATAACAGATTATGATAAATACACAGATTAATGTCTAAGATATATATGGAAGATAATGTGGAGGAGAGACTTGAAGGCAATTAAGGAAGGCTTCGCAGAGAAGGTGACATTTGAGCTGGGCTTTAAAGGCTGGGGAGGAGTTCACCAGTTGGACAATATGGAAAAAGCAGTTGAGGGAAAGGCAGAAATGAATGAACCAATGAAAGAATTAATGGAAAAGACAGCGTGAGAAGATTTCTCAAAGAAAAAGAGAGAGTAGTGTCAGCCTTGGAAAGGCCTTCGAGAATATTGAGAGGAGCCTGTGGGTTGTTGTATCTACAATTATATGCACTACTGACTGTGTAACTTCAAAGAGTAATTGCAGGGAAGGAGAATGAAGTACTTTCAGGTATAGGAAAACACATTGAGCAGAAGTAATAAATCTGCAAGCCCTTCCAAACACAGACCATAATGGGTATGAAGTATCTTGGGAACAGTCAAAATCAGGTACATTGAATCAGTGCATCTTAATGTGGTGGAACTTAGGAACTACCTCTCGCTCATTCTGGATCTTTCCAAAGAGTTAACTCTTAGTGGCTGGTCCTCCTTCAGGCTACCAGGGAGACTGGAGAGGTTTAATCAAAACAAATGGGAAGAGCTGGAGGAGAAAGATGTCCAGTCCTCATAGAAAGCATGTCCCTACTGCCATGTCTCCTGGGACAATGGAAATGCATGACCAGAATGTACTGACTGGGGGCTCTTCTGCCCTATGATATATCCTTGCCTTTTTTTTTTTAAGGAGAGGGAAAGAGGGGGAGGGGCACAGGGAGAGGGAGAGAGAGAATCCTAAGCTGGCTCGATGCCCAGTGCGGAGTCCAACACAGAGCCCAACATGGGGCTCAATCTCACAATCCTGAGATCATGACTTGAACTAAAATCAAGAGTTGGATGCCTAACCAACTGACTCACCCAGATGCCCCTCCTTGTCTTTTTTCTCCTGAAAGTGATAATTAGCTGTCTTCAATGATTAAAATACAGGCTCACCTGGTGGCAGGTGGCTAATTTGACCTCTTAAGACCTTCCTTCAGCTTTTTATTGCAGGAGACAGCATGGTAGAGGGAATGTGATATAATAAAGAATATATCTGCTTTGGTCCAGGTTCCTGGCTCAGTGCTTCAAAAACTCTTGGAATTTCCTGAGCTATAGGAATATCTTTTGTTATTTATAATGAGCTCTTTTTGTGAGGCAGAAAGTGCAAGGAGGGGAGAGCTACATGGCTTCAGGAGGTGGAGGGACTGGCTGCCAGAGGAACCATCCAAGTGATTGGAGGGTTGAACCTTTCATCTCCACACCCCACCTCTGGATAGGGGACAGGGGCTAGAGATTGAGTTCAACCACATGGTTTAAACTAAATCAATGATTTAATTAATCGTACCTACATAATGAAACCTTGACAAAAGCTCTTGGGTGCCAAAGTGTGGGGAAGTTTCCAGGTTGGAGAACACATCAATGTATCTGGAGGGCGACAAACCCTGATTCTATGGGGAGACAGCATGGAAGCTGTGCTTCCCCGCCCCACACACCTCACCTTACACATTTCTTCCATTTGGCTGTTCTTAAGTTGTATCTTTTATAATAAAATTGTAATTGCGAGTATAATGTGTTCAGCAAGTTCCATAAGTTGTTTTTGTGAACTACTGAACTTGAAAGGGAGTTGTTGGAGCCCCCAGATTTGTAGCAGAAGCATGGGGATCTAGGGGACCTTTGGTGCTTGTGGTTGGTGTCTGAAGTAGAGACAGTCTTGTGGGACTGAGCCTTTTACCTATGGGGTATGCATGAATTCAGGTAGTGTCAGAATTGAATTGAACTGAACTCTAGGACATCCAGCTGGTGCTAGAGAATTGTTGGAACCTAAGGAATGATGATGATGGCTGACATTTATTGGCCACTTATTAAGTGCCACATGTATACAAATGCTTTCATGTGGATTTTCTCAGACAAGAACCCAGATTGCACCCTGGTGTTAGTTGGCATGTTTCTCTTTGCCTCATGGGTAGATCCCTCCACATATATAGCTTTAAGTCAGGTCACACATTCCTTAGAATGTCCTTCAATGAATCAGGAATTCTGCAATTTTTTTTTTAAGGTTTGCCTCCCAATCTACAGCCCTTCCAGCAAGCAAGTTATATATCTGTAAATACTTCAAGGGTGCTATTTTAAGACAGCACTTTATAAATCAGAGTGGTTCTGAAACACAAATGGATGTAATCACCCCTTAATTTGCCTGGTTCGTGGGTTTGGATTTGCTTCCTTACTTTATTTAGACTGCTGCGAATCCTGTTGTGGGCTGAGAATCAACAGATTCAGCCATAAGTGAGCCAGCTCTGTTATGTCTTGTTTTGTGCAACACCAGGTGTGATGCCAAATGAATGATGTTATTTTGTTTCCAATGCTATAAGGCTGTACATTCAAGTGAGCATTGTTGTTCAGAGTTCTCACTTTGAGAGCACCTGGAACACCCCTGCAGCGTCACTTCTCCCACACCCTTCACTGGGAACCCAAGGCTTCTTTCAGTACAAAGAGTGGCAGTTTGTTTTTATATCCTTATGGGTAGCACATGACTGGGACCTACTCACCCCTACACTCTCCTTCATGGGCCTCCCCATTTCAGTTGATGAGCAAGAACATAAGTGAAGAGAAAAGGGTTGTGGGGGTTCAGGTGCAAGATGATGGGGATTTAGACAAAGGAGGTGACAGTGGGGATCAGAAGAGGTAAACTATTTTTGGAGTCCACCGCTCATTGGATGTGTGGAATGTGACAGTGAAGAGAAAACAGGTCACTCCTTATCATCTCTCACCAAAATTCTTAGTGACCCTTCAGAGGCTTTGTCATACTTTGGGATCAGAGGTATTTGTGATTGTTTTTCCATTGTCTGTCTCCTAGACTGTGAGCTACAGAAGGGCAGTGGGTGGCAGAGGGCTTAGCACACAAGAGGACCCAATAAATATCTGTGGAATGAATAAATGAAGGAATATCCTCTCCCCCTGATAGACACTTACACATGAACATAAACTTGTTGCATCCAGGGGTTGGGCCCCCTAATTTGGCTGTGAAGCTTGGAAGGTGAAAGCACTCACAATCCCTTTAAGCCCCCAGCATGAGCAGTCCAGGTAGAGAAACATAACTCTCCAGACTCACAGAGGACATTGGAATCATGGCCTAATTTAGGACTGAACTGAGATTTATCAATTGTCCAGCCCAGGAGTTTTCCAGCTTTGAAGGTCCTGGACACTTTTGAGAATCTGAAGAAAGGTATAGAGCCTCTCCCCTTTCCCAAATGCACATCCCCTTCCCCAAATATCCATTCCCCAAAATGAATATTTAGCACAGTATTTCAGAGATTACACTGACCACACATGGACCAACTTGAATTCTTGGTTAAAGATTTCTGATCTCTAATCTGAGGTTTTAGTTTTGCAAATGTGCCCAGAGAGGGTAAGTGACTTGCCCCGCATCACACAGCTGGACAGAAAGAAGTGGGGGAAAATCCCTTCTTTGAGCTGTGAGTGGTCAGGACTTCCTCATCATTTCTGATCCCCTGTTTTCTCTGGGTAGAGACAGGCAGCTCATTTATTCAGAGCTAGATTTTCCATTTAAAATTCCTCATTTAGGGGCACCTGGGTGGCTCAGTGGGTTAAGTCTCTGCCTTCAGCTCAGGTCATGATCTTGGGGTCCTGGGATCAAGCCCCACTTCAGGCTCTCTGCTCAGCAGGGAGCCTGCTTTCCCCCCTCTCTCTGCCTGCTTCTTTGCATACTGGTGATCCTTGTCTGTCAAATAAATAAATAAAATCTTTTTAAAAAATAAAATAAAATAAAATTCCTCATTTAGAAAAGCATCTTCAGAAATTTCTTTGTACCAAAAATCCCCAGAGACTAAGTTTAAATTCTGAAGGAGAGAAGAGCTGCACACTGATGCATATATTGGAAGAGTTTGGGGAAAATGATTTCTGTTATTAGTTAGGAGGGAAGTATTTTTCTTTTTTATCCTCTTTTTACTGTTTCCCCAAGTGTTTTCAAACTAAAGGTGAACCAGAGCTCAGTTCTGCTTCATAGGATTAGTTAACAATCTTGGACAGTGCAGCATTCTCACTGGAAGTCAGAACCCCTGCAAAACACTGAATTATTCACACCAAATACGTCACATTTGCTGATGGTACAAGTAGAATTTTGTGTGTCAAAGAAAGATTTATTAAGCTGAGTGCTTCAGTAAAGCAAGCATCACTGGGGTCTAATTTATTGGTGTTACTTGACTGCTTCCCAAAAATGATGGGTGCTGCCTCTGTCCACAAGGAGTAAGCCCATTTCTGGCTGTGACCAAGGATGCATGTCTCATGAGGGCGTGCTCCAAGCTCTGTCCTTCATCCATGCTACTGGAATGTAGATACTGGAGTCTTCTGTGCTCAGAGTTCTACAGGGGGAAGAACAACAAGACTCATCATTTACTGGATGAGGGTTCCTAATGCAGTGATGCTGTCTTTATCAGGAATCATTTGGTTGCAAGGAATGGAACCTCCCTAGACTGACTCAGGTAAAAAGAGGTTGATTGAATGGATAAAGGGGATTTGGGGGGGATCCCAATGGTAGAAGAAGCCACTGGGCTTTGTAAGAATGAGGAGTCATCAATCAGATAACAACAGTTCCTATCCTTTCCTCTCTTTCTCTCTGGAGCCATATGACGGAATAAATGAATGAATGGCATGAATGGATATATAGGAACACAAGTGCATCAATTATGCCAGATGGCCCCATGAATTCTGTTTAAATATGGCTCCCTGACAACCTAGGGCCATTAATGAATGTAACCTGATGATGTAGTCTAATCTTAGTAGCCAAGGGAGGTGCCAATGCATGTTGCTGTCCGTGGTTCTAACCAACCATTGTGTACAAATATTTTTTTCCCCTGGCACTGGGATCTTAGATGCCTCATCCAAACTGGCCCAGGACATCTTTATCAGATTTTGAAAGAGTGTGGAGAAGCTAAAAAAGGAAGGGTGAGAGAAAAAGGCTATGACAGGCAGACATTCAGGGCTACAGTCCACGTGCAGTGACAGGAACTAAGCAGGACCCTTGGAGAGTCTATTCTAATGGACTCCTGTTCATTTTGCTGTCATGGCTCTTTAATTTTCTATACCAATGAACAAATTTTGTATTTTTCACAGTTGTAGGATAAATATAATTACCAATCCTGTTCCATTCTTATGTCATACTTAGGAGTGTCAGGGAGCTCTCTGCTTTGTAATATAGCCTAAACACATTGGTATTGGAAGTTCTGTTTTTTGGAAACATTTCTTATGCCAAACTCAGTCTGCTCACTTGTGACCATCATCCTCTTCCATAAGACAGCCCTTCAGATGATTAAAATCTGCTCTTGCCTCCCTCCAGGTTATCCCTTCTCCACCAGCTTGCTCAGCCCCTCCCCAGTTGACCCTGGGACTCCTGCTATGCTGCCTCAGCACATCCTGGCCCAGCATCAGGTGGCCCATAGAGACTAAGGCGAAACTGCTGAGGTGGGAGTCTGGGCTAATGACAGCATCTGGTTGCTCAGTTCTGAGCCATCCCAAGTCCTGCCTGATTACAGGCTGTAGGAAGGTTCCCTGAATAGGCCCCCAGGATCAAATAACCCAATTAACCTGCTTCCATTCTGGTATAATATGCCAGTTTTGATGAATGTGTGTGTGCACGTATACACAACCTGGGAGGGTAGCCTGCTGTTCATGTCAGCTTGTCTGCAGGCAGAATGCTCCTACTTTCTCTAAGCCTGCCTCCCAATTCACAAGGAATAAACTAGAAGGATTTGAAATCTAGTGTGTGGGTCTTACTTCATAAAGTCTACTGCTGTTGCCAGGATCCTGTGGCCCCATCAGTCCCTCAGGGAGGTCTAAGAATGGTGGTGTTCTCTTGCACGGTTGCTGTTCTAGACTATGGGCTTGGAGGTTGGAATATCCAGGGTGAAATATCATGGTGCTTTTCCCCAGGAGCTGTAGTAAACACTTGGAGGCCACTTGTTGCCTCACCTGTCTTCACTTTGCTCTGAGAATTGTAGCCAGGTTTGTACTGTTATCCTGCTCTCCTCACCCCTCCTCCTGACCCTGCTGACTGGACCAGGCATGCGCACCAGATAGAGGAGATAAAAAGCTTATTCTAGAAGGTTGGAATTAGGACTGAGAGCTGCTCATCAGACTGTGCTGCACATTGACAATGGTATGAGCTGGGCAGCTGTGGCTGCAGTGGAGAGAAGGGAAGCCAATCTGCAGACCAAATAAGAGAAAACAATGAAATAGAGGCCAAAGCTGGGCCCAGGAAGCATGTAGCCAAGATAGAGACAGGGAAATGTAGACTTCCCTTAGACTCAGACAAGCAGGGCCCCACAACTCAAGAGAACTTGCCATTTGGAATGCCTTCATGTTTTCCTTGAAACCTTCTAAGGACCCTCTCTAGAGCCTGGACCTGCTGGGTATGGCTGTAGCATCCAGACAGGGCACCTCGAACTCAGACAAGCACCCATAGAAGCTCCAGTCTCTGCTTTTCCCCTGCAAGGATCCTTAATCACATGTAGGGGTTGACAAGATGCCCCAAAGATTGTGGTTGTCCCTGGCCCTGGATCCTCATGAGCTAATGGTTCACACTAGCTAGTATGATATTTCTTTAATGGCACTGTGTGCCATTAAATTGGTCCACAAAAATATGCCAACCCGCTGATATTTATTTATTTATTTATTTATTTATTTGTTTATTTGCCAACATGCTGATTTGGGTTGACTCATAGTGTTTATGTAGTCAAGAGATCTGCAGAAAACATTTGCCCTGGGACCTACACACCTTAATGACAGCTCTACCCTGCAAGTCCTGATAGCTTCCATTTCCTTCTTCCAGTCCTTCTGGAGACCCTGGTCTCTATAAGGGGTGCAGTGCCTCCCTGTAAATTCCTCTGTTTGCCTCAACCATCTGACAGGACTATTTTTTAGAATCCTGGCAGCCCAGCAGTCTAACATACCTCTCCCTGCTCAGGGATTCCACTGTCTGATCTATGAAATGAGAAAATAACCCCAAGTATCTCCTTTACAGAGTTGTTTGAGAGTCCATGCATTTATTAATTTACCAAATACTGAGTGCCTGCTCCATTCCAAGTGCTGAGATACAAGAGTGGACAGACACAGTCCAATATGTTTTCTTACAAACATGACACTTAGCAGGAGGAGACAGACAAGAACACATTTAAAAATATATGTCTGTGGTGATAAGTGTTATGGGGAAAAATCAGGCAGGATGAGAGGACAGGAAATTCCTGGGGTTGTGGTATATGCTATTTTACATAGGGTGACTAGGGAAGGCTTTTTTGAGAAGACAGAATTTGAGTAAAGACATGAGGAGATGAAGAAATGAGACATGTGAAGATCTAGGGAAGATTTATCCTTGCAGAGGGAATAGTAAGTGCAAAGGCCCCGAGACAGGAACATGTTTGGCATAATGCAAGAAGAGCACAAAGGCCATGTGGTTAGAACAGAGTGAAGGAGGGAAGGGAAGGTCAGAGATGAGTCAGGAGGTGAGGAGAAGGTCAATCCTATAGGGCCCTGAGAGCTGTCATAAAGACTTTGCTTTTTCCTTTGAGTGAGATGGAAGGCATAGGAAGGTTTTGAAAGAAGAGGGATGTGACTTGAATTACATGTTCATAGATCATCCTGACTTCTGGGTCTAAATTAGACTGGAAGGGAGAGAGGTGGATGTTGGAGCATGAATATAGGCAGAGAATCATTTATGGGGTTATTATAGTCCTCTAGGCAAGAAGAGGTGGAACAGGGTAGTATCAGCAGAGGTGGTATGAAGTGGTAGGATTCTGGAAATATTTTGAAAGGTTTTGTAGGGTTCATAGGTTTTTCTAATGGCATTGTGAGAACTATACCCATAAAGCAGATCTGGTGTGTTTGGGTCCAGGATCCCCATTGTCTTCAGAGAGCAATACTTTAAATGTTCCTGGATGTGGGCCATGGCACCAAGGCATGTACCCTGGCCTGCCCTGTCTCCCTAAGGTTAGTTGAGAAAGGTGATGCTGTCCCCACAGAAGAGAGGAGAAGAGAATGATGCCCTTCCTCTCAGTCTTCATTGCATCTCATAATCTAACCTGTCATCCCCATGAAATAGAAAATACAACTATCTTGATGGTGTCCACGGAACTGTGGCCCCAATGATAACACACAGTCTCTTATCCAGACAGTGGAAATTTGTTGATCTGCTTTTGTGTGCTGCTCACAGAAGATAGAAAGGGTTTTAACATCCACACCCAGCTCCAGAGAAGCCCCTGACCCGGTGAAGGAAACGGAAACATATAAAAGACAAATGAGTACAATAAAATAGTCCTTTGAGATAAGGACCAAATGACATATAAACAAGGTGTTTGGAGTCATGATGTAGAGAGGCTAGGTCTTATTCAGTAGATTAACAACAACAACAACAACAACTTTGCAGAAGAGAAGGCATTTGGTCTGGGTCTTGAAAGGTACAGAGGGGTTTTCCAGGTGCTTTAGGATGAGAATAAGATTCCAGAAGGTATTTGCCAAGGCATGCAGGTCTAAGAATCCATGCACTGTCTGGGGAAGGACTGATGGCCCCATGGGGAAAGAGGGTTGGATTCACACTGCTAAGTTGACCAACAAAGAGGAATGAACCCTGCTAAGGGCCAAGCACTAAGGATATAGTGGTGAATATGCCAGGCCTGACTTGCAACTTCCCGGAGCCTCTACTGCTTAAGGGAGAAATTTCAGGGAATGATGACCCTTAGATCCTTCCAAGGACATACTTCTGTAACACCCTGCACATCTTGAGGTAGCACCCATCACTCTTTGTAGCTGTCATCAGGGGATCTGTCATGGTCTCTAACTAAGACATGCATTCCTTAAGAGCAGAAAGCTGTTGACCTATCCTGTATCCCTTATGCTCAGCACAGTTCTGGCACATAGTGGCTACTCAAGACATATGCAAAGAAAGAATGAAAGAGTAATTAATGAAAAGGGTAGTAAGGTTAGTTTGTAACTGGCCTGTCTTGGCTCCCAAGCCTCTTGAGGGAAACTATTACTATTCCTTCTATTCAATGCAACAAGGCAGGAACTTTCCTTAAGCCTCAATAATTGCATTACCCTAACCCAGGATTGAATTAAACACAGCCTTTAACATGAGTGATTAAAAATGCTTCACATCTCCCACTGGCACTTAGAAGTCAGCTCTCCTCCTGAGCCATTCTCTTCCTTCACTGACTTCTCCTTATCAGGGACGTCAAGATCACTGGCATTTAGAAAGCACATTATGTTGGCTCTTTTCTTTCCCAGCACTGCAAAAAGAAGCAATTTGACCTTTCACAAGGAAAATGGAACCTCGAGTTTCCCCTACATGGCAGCAGTGTCTGGGATTTCTTATCTTCATGTCAGGAGACCTTCTCCCCAGCCAGGCAGGAATAGGGCTGGGGAGATAGAGGAAGACTATCTGATACTATTTCCTCGAGGGAAAATGCTGAGGAGAAGGTTTATTAATAGTGCAGACCAGCTCTGCCAAAGGCAACCGTGAGGAGGAGATGGACAGTGAGGAGGGGAGCGCTCGGCTCCAGAGTCACAGTGAACTCTGCTGACATTTCATCTCTGTGACATCTGTGCAGAGGATCCCAGGCTGTTGTCCTGGGGGATGAAAAGAAAAGAATGGGAATAATCAGAAAATTAAAATGGAAAAAAGTGGACTGACCCAAGCAGCCAGAAGGGGAAGAGTGAATCCCCTCTTAGAAAAGGGCTGGTCTCCATAAGTCTCCTGTTTGGGTGGGAGAGATAAGAAATGTGACTATTGCTATCATCTGCTGATTAGAGCTCTCTTTTGTGGTTACTTTTACACTCCAGAAGAATTAGAAGTTCTTGAGCCCTTGGAGTAGGTTACCAAATTGCTTCAAATCTTCTTCTCAACCCTGCCCAGGCCCTTTGCAATGAGACTCTGTGACAGCTCCCACCAAGGGGCGGGACCTATCCTCCACTTGCAGTACCTGCCTGGACCCTGTGACTTGCTTTGGCCAATAGAACACCAGCAGAAGTGCTATTCTGCCAATTCCAAACCTGAGCCTCAAGAAAATGTACCCACTTCCATTGTCCCTGGAGAACATTCCTGGCCGTCCCATCAACAGCACGGGCTATAACCATGGGAGTCAGACTCAGTTCAGAGTAATAATCCCTGTTGAGGCCTCAAGTTTGCAGCCAGCCAGGGTCAGTAAAGTTGTCTACCTAACGTGTGTCTGAACACAGATGTAAGAATGTGTTTAGCTGAGATGAGAAAGACCACCCAGCTGAGCTAAGCCCAAGTTGCCAGTGGCAGAATTTCAAGCTAAATAAATGGTTTCAATTTTAGGCTGCTGGGTTTTGAAGATATTTTTTAAAATACAGCAATAGCTAATGGATACACTCCTGATCTTGTTCAAGCACTGGTAGAGGACAGGGGGACTTATTTGTTTATTTATTTAAAAAGATTTTTATTTATTTATTTGACAGACAGGCCCCTGGGATCATGACCTGAGCTGAAGACAGAGGCTTAACCCACTGAGGCTCCTAGGCACCCCATGAGGATTTAGCACTTTAGAAGATACTAGAGCTCTGAGGTAGAATGTAAGTCCTATAAGGGAAGGAACCAAATGGGCACCACAAGAGACACAGGTAAGGTGGTAATGAATGAATCTTGCTGGGTTGAATGTGAAGACTATGCAGAAAATTAGGCGCCTTTAGAGGATGCTTTCAGGAGAATGTATGCAACTTGCTTTTCTGGAACAATTATTACCCTGATTCAAACTTTGATAAGAATGGCCGGCAAGACCAACCGAGCTTCTTGAATTTAATCTAAAGAGGTGTGTTGCCTGGTTAAGAAGAGCCAACGAATAGTTAAACATCTCTACCCTACACACTCCCAGCCCCACAAGATGGCTCCACCATCCACCTTGTTCCTAAACCTGGAGTCAGTCCTGACATCTCATGTTCTCTTCTCCACTAAGCCTCCATGTCCTGTTGCCAATGTCTCTTAAATATATCTCAATCTATTTCCATCTTGCCACCATCTTCATTTAGACTCAAGTGGCCATAGCAGCCTCTTAAATTAGTCTCTTAGTTAATCTTATGACCTTCAACTCATTCTCTGCCGAGCAGCAAGTGTGATCTTTACAAACTGCCACTCTGATCACCTTCCCCTTCTAGGCTTCAATGGCTCCCCATCACCCCAACAGCCTTTCTTTGTGTGTGCTCCTGCTGGCTTTCCTCCCTCACTTTTCTCCCTGTTTTGTCACCAAAACACATGCTTTTCCTGCAATGCTGAACTATTTGTAGTTTTCCAGGCCTGAGATATTTTTGAGCGGAGATGGCCTTCCTGTTTCCTGCTCCATTTTCCAGTGGTTTCCTTTCTTCTTTCCAGGACTTACTTGAGATTTCAGTTTCCTTCCCTAATCCCCAGGCCGGGCAGGATGGAGAGCATCTCCTTTGAGGCCCTTCAGCTTCCTGTGTATTTCTAGGATCTCACTGAGGTGTCAATGCCCTTTTTATCTCTCCCTTCATCCCCAGCAGGAGAACCATGAGTTCTGTGAGACAGGGGGCTAGTTCTTTCATCTCCATGCCTAGTGCATTTAAGAGTCAACAGGATCCTGGTCAATAAACACAGGGTTTGTTTGTTTGGTTTTTCTTCCACCTTCTTCCTGAGATAAGAATCTTCAGGGCACATTTGTTACCAAGAGTGAAGAAGTGAAAATTATATATGCATTTAATGGGGCCAACTGGCATCATTCTCTATTTGTTTCTATTGGAAGATTAGTGTTATTTTCCCTCATATTAACTTGGCTTTACTATAAAACTAGTCACTTCCCCAGCATTCTACAAACTGTCAGCTTTCTGGCCTTCACCTGTGTGGCTTCCCTTTCCTGAAAGCCACCCCCATGTAAATCTGTCACTTAAGGTCAAGTTCATGACCCACCTCCTGCTGTCTTGCCACATCTTCTCATTCTAAGAAACATTACATGGAGCTCAGTGACCTCTCTGCTCTGTCTTGTGCTGATCAAGACAATATCTGCATACACACATGTTTTTGCTTGGCCTGCATGATTTGGCATCACAGAATTTTTTTTTTTTTAGTTTTATTTATTTATTTGAGGGAGAGCAAGAGAGCATGAGCAGGGGAGGAGTAAATGGAGAAGCAGACTCCCCGCTGTGCAAGGAGCCTGATTTGGGACTCCATCCCAAATCCCATGACCTGAACTGAAGGCAGACACTTAACCAAATGAGCCACCCAGGTGCCCCCAGAATTTATTTTTTAAATCTGTGTTACTTGCCAACTTTAAAAAATCCTGAAATTCAACATTTCCAGCTGGCTTTCCTACAATTCCATGTCGTGGGGTTCCTAGGAGCCTCAGTGGGTTCCTACAATTCCAGCCTTCTGGTTTTCCTTGGGAAGCCATAAAAACTAATAACTGCATAGCCATATTCTTCTGTGACTGCAATTATCCAGAATTGAGTAGCTGTTTTCTGAGACAGGAGAGTAGATACTGGGGTGCCCCCTGCAGCCCTGACTCCATCACCACCTGCCAATTCTGTGTGCCTAGCTGGCCAGCTGATTTCCAACCACATGCTGATCGGGTTCTTTGTGTCAGGTGTCCCCTCTGCCCATGGAGCCTGCTCTGTCTCATTGCAGGACAGGAAGTACCAGGCAATAAATACCTCCTCATCTCCCTCTGAGGGCAGCTCTCAACCAATGACTTCAAGAAACTCCCTCACAATCTAAAGATTTCAGAGTACCGACATCCTGGTGGTCTGTTTGTGGTCTAGTGATGCAAAATAATTACTCCCAAATATAGTGGCTTAAAACACTATATTATCTCTCACTATTCTATGGGTTACCTGGGCAGTTCCTCTGCTTCATGTGGTGTCAGCCGGTCGGGGCTGGGAGCTGGGAAGGCTGCACTCATGGGTAGGCTCAGGTAAGCTGGACCATCCAAGGTAGCTGGAGAACATGCCGGAAGTCAGCTGGGAGCACAGGTGTATTTGTCTAAGAGTAAACATGCCAAGAGAGTGAGACAGAACCTATGAGCTTCTCATGACCTGGTCTCAGAAACCACACAGCGTCCCCCCGCCCCCATATTTTATGAGTCAAGCTATAACAGGACTCTCTGGACTAAATGGGAAGAGGATGAGAGGCCATCTGTCCAGGGAGACATGATGGAGAGTTTGTACACATCTTTGATCTAGCACTGACTGCCATTTCATTACTTAAGCCACTGATTCATCTTTGGACTCAACATTTAGTGAACATCAGAGGAACAACATGAATCCAACATGGTATTGGCCCTGGAGAAGCTCATTTGGTAGAATGGCTTGTGATCGGAACAGATTGAAGCCCACCTCCACATTCGTCATGGGTCACATGCAGTTGCACATGAGAATCACCTGGACTTTGTTGACTTTGTTTAAACAAAAAAAGTGCATATATATATAGATATAGATATAGGTATAGATAGATAGATAGATAGATACTTTACCAGAGGAGCACCTCACAGTTTCCAGGAGCCCTTAGAATGCTGCCTGTCCAGCCTAGGAGTTGTCTTCAGTGGCACTGTACGTGGAAACAGCCTTGAGTGCTTGCTTGAAGTCAGATTCTTGGGTTCCTATTCTCCAGATGTTTGGATTCATGGGTCTAGGGGGAGGATAGAGAGTCTACCTTTTTAGGAAGGATTTCAGGAGATTCTGGTATGAATGGTCCACAGACCTCATCTTGTTGTGTTTTCCAAACTCCACATTTTAAAGGAAGCGTATATGCGTGGAATCTGTATGAACACCTGTGATCAGTTGAGTTTAATTGCACCACAGCTGATGTTGATTGCATATTTTTTAATGTGGGTTTTCAATACTCACTCCCCTAGCACAGCCTTTATGACTGAAAATCAGCACTGAGCCCAGCCCTGGCTGTCGATTTTAAGGTTTATTTAAAGGCACATGACAGCCAAAGCTGTTCATTCTTTAGCAAATGATGCCACATATGGACTTGGGAGTTTAGGGGCAGCGAGCTGAAAGTGGAATTTCCACCATAACTGGGCAGCCATCACAGTTGGTTTTTAAAAACTGTGAGGGGGTTGACTGGGTAGCTCAGTTTGTTGAGCATCCAACTCTTGATTTAAGCTCAGGTCATGATCTTGGGGTGGTGGGATTGAGCCCCAAGTCCCACTCTATGCTCAGCATGGAGCCCACTTAGAATTCTCTCTTTCCCTCTGCCCATCCCCATGCTTACATACACACATACACTCGCAAATAAATAATAAACAAATAAATAAAATCTTTTAAAAAACAACAACAGTGTGAGCTGGTTGGTGTCAAAGTCAGCTTGGGCAGATTAAGTTATGACCCCAGTCAAGAAGAAGGTTCTCTATCCTGAAAGTAGTCATCAAGGCTACTGCAAGCCTAAATGGGTCTCTGTGTGTGAATTGGAAAAAGGTGCCTCTTCCTTCAGTCAGAAACAAACCTTCCCTGGCTTTAATGAGTGGTGTAAAGGCTAACAGATGGTGGCTCCTTAAACAAAATAATACTGGACCATTGTTACTGAAAGGGGAAGGGATAATGACTGTGTTCACTGCCCTTGGAAAAGAGAGCTCAGTATGTGGACTTTATATATATCCGCTCACCCTCTTAACCAGATATCCCTTATGCAGTGCACGACTCATACAACTGCATATGACAGCCATGTAAGAGTTAATACAAGTTTGGTTCAGAACTGAAGAACTGGAAGAGCTCCAAATATCAAATTGGAGGCTGTGAGTGATGGTGGAAAAATAAAGGCACACCACAATAGTCTATTCAGTAAGGCAGATGGTGAAGCCCTCTTCATAAAAGGTGACCACACAGAGACCTGAGGTGACATTTACCCCTGAGCAACCACATGAGTTTCTTCCAAAGGCCACAGTGGATCACTTGGGCTCCATCTGAGAAAACGTGTTCTCTGAGTGGACACAGTGGTAGTGGACACAGTAAGATCACCTCCACATTTCAGATACTAGTACCTCAGTTGACCTTTGAAGAATTGTTTCCTTCTATTCCAGTTTTAATGATTCGGGTACTAATAACCCACAGCAGCTCCAGAGATGAGCAAATGACCCAGATTCAACCATTAAGATAAATCTTCCAGGAAAAAGCTATGCTTTGGATTTCACAGACTGTGGAGACAGCTGATGGGACAGCATGATAGCAAGATTGTGGCCTCTGAAATAAGATCCCAACTCCACAAACAACTAGCTGAATGATCTTGAGCATCTTAACCCTTCAGGATCAGAGAAGCTTTGAGGTGGCCCCAGGAACTCCATCTCCTGATACTCATGCTTTGTGTGGCCCCCTTTCCTTAAGTGTGGGCAGGACCCGTGTCTCACTTCTAGTGAATCACTGCCATGAAGGTAGCAGGATGGGGATGCCTGGGTGGCTCAGTCGGTTAAGCATTTGCCTTCACTTCAAGTCATGATTCCAGTGTCCTGGGATTGAGTTTTGCATTGGCTTCTTGCTCCATGGGGAGACTGCTTCTTCTTCTGTCTGCCTCTCCCCCTGCTTGTGCTTTCTGTCTCTGACAAACAAGTAAATAAAACCTTAAAAAAAAAAAAAAAAGATAACCGAATGGTCACTTATGTAAGCTACATAAGACTGTAACATCTTTCTTGCTTAAGACTCTCTTTTGCTAGCTTGGAAGAAGTAAGTGGCTGTGTTTGGGAAGCCCATGTGTCAAGGAAGTGAAGGTGGTCTCTAGCCAAAAGACAACTAGAAACTGAGGTCCTTGTTCCTACAACCTACGAGTGAAGGGCCACTGTCAACAATCAACTGAGCTCAGAAGCAGATCCTTCCCTGGTTGTGCCCCAGATGAGACCACAGCTCTGGCCAACACTGTAACTGCAACCTTGTAACACCCTGAGTGAAGGACTCAGTTAAGCTACATCCAGAATTCTGACCCAGAGAAAAGGTGAGGAAATAAATGTGAGTTGCTGTGAGGTGCTAAGTGCATGGTAATTTATTATACAGAATACATAATAGACAGACTCTCTCAGGAAGGGAATAGAAAGACAGAATCAAGGTGGAGAGTAAGGCCATCAATATGATGTCAAGTGCCCTGATGACCATCGGGAGGCTTAAAGTAGTATATTGTAGGGATGTGCTTGGTACACAGCAGGCACTCAATACATTGCACTTCCCTTCCCCTCCTCAGTTAGACTAGGGTCATAAGTTGGCAACCTCAGAATGCCATATCTACTGGAAGTGTTCAAACTGAACCCAGTGTGAGGGTCGCCTGAGGAAAATCCCAGAAGAAGTTCCGAGCTGAGTTTCCTTTGTGGAGGGTAAAATCATTTTACATCATATGAGAGGCTGCGCACAGGTGGAAACTGTTTCATAATTCTGCCATGTAAACCAGCTGGGATTTTCCTTCACATAAATTGGATTTTGATTTATATGTCAATAGATGCCCCCAGAAACCTCATCATTGCAAAATTCATCAATCTCGGTGGGAACTGCAGATATGGCCCTCGAGGTACCTCCCAGGGAAATAGGGCCCTCTCGTCCCAGCCCCACGTGTTGATGGGGCCTGCACGAGGGAATGGGAGGCAGGAGAAATGGGGCATGTACTAGGGCTTTATGGTGTCATGCTAAGGACTCCATTCCCCAGAAAAGCCTTCGGATGGAGGTGTGGCATGGCTGGGGCAAGGAAGGACCAGCAGCCAAAAGAACGGGTTGCTAGGGGAGAGGCCAGGTTGCAACAAGCTCTGAATGCCAGAATGTAGGGGTTTGGTCTGGAAGCTAGAGAACAGCGTTATCAGCTTTGAGTCTTCAAAAGAGCCTCTGGCTGCAGCATGGATAGAACAGGATGGAGAGGCAAGACTGGGACAGGGACACCAGGCAAGAGTTGTGTGGAGATGTTGTGTGAACTCAGCAGCACTTTGGGTGGCGGTGGCCTGCTGGGACAGCAGGAATGTGGGAAGTATTGGGAGATTTCATTCTGGCAATCTTGGTGACTGACTGGAGGAGAATGGGAAGGCTGCGCAGATGATACTGGTTTCTAACTCAAGTGGGAGAATGGTGGTAGCACATACAGATGGAATCATGATTAAGAAATAACAGCCAATAGCCAACCAGAGGTCTCAGAATGGTCCCGGAGGAGGGGAGGGTTTTTTTTTTTTAATTTCTTTTTCAGCATAAGAGAATTCATTGTTTTTGCACCACATCCAGTGCTCCATGCAATACGTGCCCTCCTTAATACCCAGAGGAGGTTTTCACGGAAAAGCAAGGGAGAACTGGATGGAGTCAGGAGAGCACAGCCGTTAGCTAGGAGAAAAGTGCCGCAAGTCAGCTACTTCATGCATTACACTGGGCAAAGTTCCAGCCACAGGTGACTCTTAGCATCACCACCAAGCTACAAAGGACTCATGCCATCCCCTTTAAACCTGATAGGTCTCTTACTGTACCAACCTGACTACTTTGGCTGTTGGGACTTAAGGGATTAGATTGATTTGGCTGAACATTTTACTGAACTAAGGAGGCGTTTGGTTGACCAGTAACATTGACAAATATGACAAATTAGTGCTTGAGGCTTGTCAATTCCATCTTCATTGTGCTCCCTGAATTGACCTGTATCAAGTCTCAATACACGCAATCGTTCTGTCCCTCAATCCATCTGGCACACAGATTCTAAACTCAGAGGGTCATGGTGAGGATTTAGCAGGAGTTTTTTTGATACAAAGGAAGAGCTCAGATTTTCCCCATGACTACACTCCCATGGCCCCCCACCACACAAAGGAGAGGCTCCACACTCAGCCTAGATATCACCACATGACATCATCATACCCATCCAGATTTGGTCTCTTCAACTCTCTAACATGTGTTCTACATTTAACCATAAATCATGACAGTATTTATGACATTTTGCTGAAAAATAGGGAAGGGAATTAGACCCAAATTAGACATTCTCAGGCCTCATGATGTGCTCTGCTTGCAAATTAAGACACCCGAGTGAGAGTCTAGAGAGAGCTAAATATGGGACAAGGGCCAACTTTTTAACTACCTGGGCATTTAGTTTAGAGAATGCTCCAGTGGGGATATTCCCTGATGGGCAGGAGAGAAGTCTATAGAAATTCCCCTTGCCTAGACCCAGCATAGGGCATTATACTGGGCATTTTACCTAATCACCATTCAGTTTGGGGCCAGGCACTGTTCTAGGCACTTGGCATGTATTATCTCATTTAATGAGTCACAACTCCATGAAGTGTGTGATTTCATCTCCATTCTTCAGGAAAGGAATCTGAGGCTCAGTGAGGTTCAGTTTCTTGCCTAAAGTTACCCAAAGAATAAATGTCAATGCCAAACCAAGTCCAAATAATTTGAAGCCACTGGAGTGGCTTTCAGGTTCAGCTTGTCACTGAAATTCACAAGACAAGTGGTGGGCTCACTGGGCATGAGGTTTACTCTGTCTTAAGAAGGGATACAGAAGGCTGGAGAGCAAGATGGCGGGGGAGTAGCAGGCTAAAATATGATTAGGTCCAGGAGTTCAGCTAGACAGCTATCAAACCATTCTGAACACCTACAAACTCAACAGGAGACAGAAGAGAAGAGCAGCAATTCTATGAACAGAAAATCGACCACTTTCTGGAAGGTAGGACTTGGGGACAAGTGAATCTGAAGTGACAGGAAGAGAGGCTGGGGGGAGGTTTTGGCTCCCGGCAAGCGGTGAAGCAGTGGAGCACTAATCAGAACTTTTAGAAGTCTGCTCCACTGAGGGATGTCACTCCAGAGGCTAAGCAGGGATGGAGCCCTTGTGGGGACAGTGTGGTCTCAGGATCCACGGGGTCACAGAAAGACCATGGATGTCTTTGTGTCTAACAAGTATCAGAGCAGTGAAGCTGGCTACAGAGACAGAGCTCAAGGACTGAGCTCTCAGCTCAGGGTTATCTTGAACTGTGATCCACAGCACAGTTAGGCCACTGCTCTTTGAGCAGGGACACCACAAGTGGCAGATCCAGGGAGACTCACCTTCCTCCTCTGGGAAGAGGGGCATGGGAGTGTGTGGCAGGACTATTCTGGGTTTGGAGACTCCAAACGGGGCTATGAGCCAGAGACGTAAATACTCAGTCACAGACTGGGTGAGCTTGGACTGTGGCTGGAGGCCAGGGAGACTGCTTTTCTTTGAGGGTGCACTGAGGAGTGGGATCCTAAGCTCTCAGCTCCTCCAGGGCCAGAGATTGGGAGGCCACCATCTTCATTTCTGTCCTCCAGAGCTCTTCGGAAAGCATTCAGGGAACAAAAGCTACAGAGAGGGAACCTGAGCAGATTATTTAGCCTGGCCCCTAGCAAGGGCGGTGCAATTCCACCTCGGGGAAAGACAATTGATAATCACAGTAACAGGCCCCTCTCCCAGAAGATCAGCAAGAACATCTAGCCAAGACTGAGTTCACCCTTCAATGAGAACTTCAAAACTCCAGAGCTAGGGAAAGCAACACATAGAATTCATGGCTTTTTTTTTTCACATGATCCTTTAGTATTGCAAAGTTAAATTATTTTAATTCCATTTTTTCTTATTCTATTTTTTTAAACTTTTCCTCTGTCCTCTTTTAATGTTTTAAAGCTGTTTTATCTTAACAATAACTTTTCTTTAAAATATCTTTATAAATTTTTCATTTTTATAGTCATATTTTGTCCCTCCATGGTATTTAAACTTATTTTTTATACATATAGGGTTTTTTTTTTAATTGGGATACAATTCCATCTAATAGATCAAAATATACCTTAAATATAGCACATGGCTTTATTCTAGACTTTAGCCTGGTTGCATTCTCTCCTCATTTTTTTTCTTTTTCCAACCAATTTATCTTATCAATTCCTTTTTATTTTTTATTTTTTTTTTTAATTTATTTTTTATTTTCAGCATAACAGTATTCATTATTTTTCACCACACCCAGTGCTCCATGCAATTCGTGCCCTTTATAATACCCACCACCTAGTACCCCAAACTCCCACCCCCCACCCCTTCAAAATCCTCAGATTGTTTTTCAGAGTCCATAGTCTCTCATGGTTCACCTCCCCTTCCAATTTCCCCCAACTCCCTTCTCCTCTCTAACTCCCCATGTCCTCCATGCTATTTGTTATGCTCCACAAATAAGTGAAACCATATGATAATTGACTCTCTCTGCTTGACTTATTTCACTCAGCATAATAATCTCTTCCAGTCCCGTCCATGCTGCTACAAAAGTTCGGTATTTGTCCTTTCTTTTTTTTTTTATAAACATATATTTTTATCCCCAGGGGTACAGGTCTGTGAATCACCAGGTTTACACACTTCACAGCACTCACCAAAGCACATACCCTCCCCAATGTCCATAATCCCACCCCCTTCTCCCAAACCCCCTCCCCCCAGCAGCCCTCAGTTTGTTTTGTGAGATTAAGAGTCACTTATGGTTTGTCTCCCTCCCAATCCCATCTTGTTTCATTTATTCTTCTCCTACCCACTTAAGCCTCCATGTTGCATCACCACTTCCTCATATCAGGGAGATCATATGATAGTTGTCTTTCTCTGCTTGACTTATTTCGCTAAGCATGATACGCTCTAGTTCCATCCATGTTGTCGCAAATGGCAAGATTTCATTTCTTTTGATGGCTGCATAGTATTCCATTGTGTATATATACCACATCTTCTTGATCCATTCATCTGTGGATGGACATCTAGGTTCTTTCCATAGTTTGGCTATTGTGGACATTGCTGCTATAAACATTCGGGTGCATGTGCCCCTTTGGATCACTACATTTGTATCTTTAGGGTAAATACCCAGTAGTGCAATTGCTGGGTCATAGGGCAGTTCTATTTTCAACATTCTGAGGAACCTCCATGCTGTTTTCCAGAGTGGCTGCACCAGCTTGCATTCCCACCAACAGTGTAGGAGGGTTCCCCTTTCTCCACATCCTCGCCAGCATCTGTCATTTCCTGACTTGTTGATTTTAGCCATTCTGACTGGTGTGAGGTGATATCTCATTGTGGTTTTGATTTGTATTTCCCTGATGCCGAGTGATATGGAGCACTTTTTCATGTGTCTGTTGGCCATCTGGATGTCTTCTTTGCAGAAATGTCTGTTCATGTCCTCTGCCCATTTCTTGATTGGATTATTTGTTCTTTGGGTGTTGAGTTTGCTAAGTTCTTTATAGATTCTGGACACTAGTCCTTTATCTGATATGTCGTTTGCAAATATCTTCTCCCATTCTGTCAGTTGTCTTTTGATTTTGTTAACTGTTTCCTTTGCTGTGCAAAAGCTTTTGATCTTGATGAAATCCCAATAGTTCATTTTTTCCCTTGCTTCCCTTGCCTTTTGCGTTGTTCCTAGGAAGATGTTGCTGCGGCTGAGGTCGAAGAGGTTGCTGCCTGTGTTCTCCTCAAGGATTTTGATGGATTCCTTTCGCACATTGAGGTCCTTCATCCATTTTGAGTCTATTTTTGTGTGTGGTGTAAGGAAATGGTCCAATTTCATTTTTCTGCATGTGGCTGTCCAATTTTCCCAGCACCATTTATTGAAGAGGCTGTCTTTTTTCCATTGGACATTCTTTCCTGCTTTGTCGAAGATGAGTTGACCATAGATTTGAGGGTCTATTTCTGGGCTCTCTATTCTATTCCATTGATCTATGTGTCTGTTTTTGTGCCAGTACCATGCTGTCTTGATGATGACAGCTTTGTAATAGAGCTTGAAGTCCGGAATTGTGATGCCACCAACGTTGGCTTTTTTTTTCAATATCCCTTTGGCTATTCGAGGTCTTTTCTGGTTCCATATAAATTTTAGCATTATTTGTTCCATTTCTTTGAAAAAGATGGATGGTACTTTGATAGGAATTGCATTAAATGTGTAGATTGCTTTAGGTAGCATAGACATTTTCACAATATTTATTCTTCCAATCCAGGAGCATGGAACATTTTTCCATTTCTTTGTGTCTTCCTCAATTTCTTTCATGAGTACTTTATAGTTTTCTGAGTATATATTCTGTGTCTCTTTGGTTAGGTTTATTCCTAAGTATCTTATGGTTTTGGATGCAATTGTAAATGGGATTGACTCCTTAATATCTCTTTCTTCTGTCTTGCTGTTGGTGTAGAGAAATGCAACTGATTTCTGTGTATTGATTTTATATCCTGACACTTTACTGAATTCCTGTATAAGTTCTAGCAGTTTTGGAGTGGAGTCTTTTGGGTTTTCCACATATAGTATCATATCATCTGCGAAGAGTGATAATTTGACTTCTTCTTTGCCAATTTGGATGCCTTTAATTTCCTTTTGTTGTCTGATTGCTGAGGCTAGGACCTCTAGTACTATGTTGAATAGCAGTGGTGATAATGGACATCCCTGCCGTGTTCCTGACCTTAGTGGAAAAGCTTTCAGTTTTTCTCCATTGAGAATGATATTTGCGGTGGGTTTTTCATAGATGGCTTTGATGATATTGAGGTATGTGCCCTCTATCCCTACACTTTGAAGAGTTTTGATCAGGAAGGGATGCTGTACTTTGTCAAATGCTTTTTCAGCATCTATTGAAAGTATCATATGGTTCTTGTTCTTTCTTTTATTGATGTGTTGTATCACATTGACTGATTTGCGGATGTTGAACCAACCTTGCAGCCCTAGAATAAATCCCACTTGGTCGTGGTGAATAATCTTTTTAATGTACTGTTGAATCCTATTGGCTAGTATTTTGTTGAGTATTTTCGCATCTGTGTTCATCAAGGATATCGGTCTATAGCTCTCTTTTTTGGTGGGATCCTTGTCTGGTTTTGGGATCAAGGTGATGCTGGCCTCATAAAATGAGTTTGGAAGTTTTCCTTCCATTTCTATTTTTTGGAACAGTTTCAGGAGAATAGGAATTAGTTCTTCTTTAAATGTTTGGTAGAATTCCCCCGGGAAGCCATCTGGCCCTGGGCTTTTGTTTGTTTGGAGATTTTTAATGACTGTTTCAATCTCCTTACTGGTTATGGGTCTGTTCAGGCTTTCTATTTCTTCCTGGTTCAGTTGTGGTAGTTTATATGTTTCTAGGAATGCATCCATTTCTTCCAGATTGTCAAATTTATTGCCGTAGAGTTGCTCATAGTATGTTCTTATAATAGTTTGTATTTCTTTGGTGTTAGTTGTGATCTCTCCTCTTTCATTCATGATTTTATTTATTTGGGTCCTTTCTCTTTTCTTTTTGATAAGTCGGGCCAGGGGTTTATCAATTTTATTAATTCTTTCAAAGAACCAGCTCCTACTTTCGTTGATTTTTTCTATTGTTTTTTTGGTTTCTATTTCATTGATTTCTGCTCTGATCTTTATGATTTCTCTTCTCCTGCTGGGCTTAGGGTTTCTTTCTTGTTCTTTCTCCAGCTCCTTTAGGTGTAGGGTTAGGTTGTGTACCTGAGACCTTTCTTGTTTCTTGAGAAAGGCTTGTACCGCTATATATTTTCCTCTCAGGACTGCCTTTATTGTGTCCCACAGATTTTGAACCGTTGTATTTTCATTATCATTTGTTTCCATGATTTTTTTCAATTCTTCTTTAATTTCCCGGTTGACCCATTCATTCTTTAGAAGGATACTGTTTAGTCTCCATGTATTTGGGTTCTTTCCAAACTTCCTTTTGTGGTTGAGTTCTAGCTTTAGAGCATTGTGGTCTGAAAATATGCAGGGAATGATCCCAATCTTTTGATACCGGTTGAGTCCTGATTTAGGACCGAGGATGTGATCTATTCTAGAGAATGTTCCATGTGCACTAGAGAAGAATGTGTATTCTGTTGCTTTGGGATGAAATGTTCTGAATATATCTGTGATGTCCATCTGGTCCAGTGTGTCGTTTAAGGCCTTTATTTCCTTGCTGATCTTTTGCTTGGATGACCTGTCCATTTCAGTGAGGGGAGTGTTAAAGTCCCCTACTATTATTGTATTGTTGTTGATGTGTTTCTTTGATTTTGTTATTAATTGGTTTATATAGTTGGCTGCTCCCACGTTGGGGGCATAGATATTTAAAATTGTTAAATCTTCTTGTTGGACAGACCCTTTGAGTATGATATAGTGTCCTTCCTCATCTCTTATTATAGTCTTTGGCTTAAAATCTAATTGATCTGATATAAGGATTGCCACCCCTGCTTTCTTCTGATGTCCATTAGCATGGTAAATTCTTTTCCACCCCCTCACTTTAAATCTGGAGGTGTCTTCGGGCTTAAAATGAGTTTCTTGGAGGCAACATATAGATGGGTTTTGTTTTTTTATCCATTCTGATACCCTGTGTCTTTTGACAGGGGCATTTAGCCCATTCACATTTAGGGTAACTATTGAGAGATATGAATTTAGTGCCATTGTATTGCCTGTAAGGTGACTGTTATTGTATATGGTCTCTGTTCCTTTCTGATCTACCACTTGTAGGCTCTCTCTTTGCTTAGAGGACCCCTTTCAATATTTCCTGTAGAGCTGGTTTGGTATTTGCTAATTCTTTCAGTTGTTGTTTGTCCTGGAAGCTTTTAATCTCTCCTTCTATTTTCAATGATAGCCTAGCTGGATATAGTATTCTGGGCTGCATGTTTTTCTCGTTTAGTGCTCTAAAAATATCATGCCAGCTCTTTCTGGCCTGCCAGGTCTCTGTGGATAAGTCAGCTGCCAATCTAATATTTTTACCATTGTATGTTACAGACTTCTTTTCCCGGGCTGCTTTCAGGATTTTCTCTTTGTCACTGAGACTTGTAAATTTTACTATTAGGTGACGGGGTGTGGGCCTATTCTTATTGATTTTGAGGAGCATTCTCTGAACCTCCTGAATTTTGATGCTCGTTCCCTTTGCCATATTGGGGAAATTCTCCCCAATAATTCTCTCCAGTATACCTTCTGCTCCCCTCTCTCTTTCTTCTTCTTCTGGAATCCCAATTATTCTAATGTTGTTTCGTCTTATGGTGTCACTTAATTCTCGAATTCTCCCCTCGTGGTCCAGTAGCTGTTTGTCCCTCTTTTGCTCAGCTTCTTTATTCTCTGTCATTTGGTCTTCTATATCACTAATTCTTTCTTCTGCCTCATTTATCCTAGCAGTTAGAGCCTCCATTTTTGATTGCACCTCATTAATAGCTTTTTTGATTTCAACTTGGTTAGATTTTAGTTCTTTTATTTCTCCAGAAAGGGCTTTTATATCTCCCTAGAGGGTTTCTCTAATATCTTCCATGCCTTTTTCGAGCCCGGCTAGAACCTTGAGAATTGTCATTCTGAACTCTAGATCTGACATATTACCGATGTCTGTATTGATTAGGTCCCTAGCCTTTGGTACTGCCTCTTGTTCTTTTTTTTGCGTTGAATTTTTACGTCTTGTCATTTTGGCCAGATAAGAGTAAATGAAGGGGCAAGTAAAATACTAAAAGGGTGGCAACAACCCCAGGAAAATATGCTTTAACTAAATTAGAAGAGATCCAAAATCGTGAGTGGGGAGAAAGGGGATAAAAAGAGGTTCAAAAAGGAAGAAAGAAAAAAAAAGAAAAGAAAAAAAATTTTTTTAAAAAAAGAAAACACCTGAGAAAAATGTAAAAAAGAAAAAATATATATATTAGATAAACTAGTAAAAAATCGTTAAAAAAGAAAAAGGTAACAGTTAAAAAAAAAAAAATTTTACCCGAAGGCGAGAAGAAAAAGAAAAAAAGAAAAAAAAAATGAAAAAGAAAAAATTAAATTAACTGCAAGACTAAAAAAAAATCACAGGAAAAAAGCCATGAGTTCCGTGCTTTGCTTTCTCCTCCTCTGGAATTCTGCTGCTCTCCTTGGTATTGAAACCGCACTCCTTGGTAGGTGAACTTGGTCTCGGCTGGATTTCTTGTTGATCTTCTGGGGGAGGGGCCTGTTGTAGTGATTCTCAAGTGTCTTTGCCCCAGGCGGAATTACACCGCCCTTACCCGGGGCCGGGGTGAGTAATCTGCTCGGGTTTGCTTTCAGGAGCTTTTGTTCCCTGAGCGCTTTCCGTAGAGTTCCGGAGGACGGGAACACAAATGGCGGCCTCCTGGTCTCCGGCCCGGAGGAGCCGAGAGCCCAGGGCCCCACTCCTCAGTGCGCCCTCAGAGAACAGCGCCCAGTTATTCCCGTCTGCCTGACCTCCGGCCGCGCTCCGAGCTCACCGAGCCTGCGACCGGTTCAAGGTAACACCGAGCTGTGAGCTTACTGTCGGCTCTGTCTCTGTAGCCGGCTTTCCCGTTCCAATACCCGCAAGCTCTGGGACACTCAGACACCCCCGATCCTTCTGTGACCCTGCGGGACCTGAGGCCACGCTGACCCCGCGTGGGCTTCGCCCCGGTTTAGCCTCTGGACTGATGTCCCTCAGCGGAACAGACTTTTAAAAGTCCTGATTTTGTGCGCGGTTGCTCCGCCGCTTGCCTGGAGCCGGCCCCTCCCCCCGGGGTCTATCTTCCCGTCGCTTTGGATTCACTTCTCCGCCGGTCCTACCTTTCAGAAAGTGGTTGTTTTTCTGTTTCCAGAATTGCTGTTCTTCTTCTCTTCGGTCTGCCGATGGATTTTCAGGTGTTTGCAATCTTTAGATAAGCTATCTAGCTGATCTCCGGCTAGCTGAAGCAGTCTCAGCTTGCTACTTCTCCGCCATCTTGACTCCTATCAATTCCTTTTTAAAAATCTTTTTAAAATTTTCATCTTTACAGTCATATTCCTTCCCTTCATCACGTTTACCCTTATTTTTGTATATATATATAAGTTTTTCTTTCTTTAAAACTTTGGGAGGTAGTTTCTTCTAACAGACAAGAATACACCCAAAATCAAGTGGGTGGCTCTGTTCTATTCACCAGTCTAATTAAAATATATATATATATCCCTCCAACCCCTTATTCTCTCCCTGATTTTGGGTCTCTTCTGATTTGGTTAGTATATATATTTTTCTGGGGTCTTTCCTACCCAGTTAGTATTTTATTCTCTTGTTCCTATATTCTTATCTGGATAAAGTGACAATGCAGAAAAAGTCAACACACACACACACACACACACACACAAAAGAACAAAAGCCAGAACCAATGGCTAGGGACCTAATCAATGTGGACATTGGTAATATGTCAGAACTAGAGTTCAGAATGATGATTACCAAGGTGCTAGCAGGGCTCGAAAAAGGCAGGGAAGATATTAGAGAGCCTCTTTCTGGAGAAATAAAATTCCTTTCTGGAGAAATGAAAGAACTAAAATCTAATTAAGTTGAAATTTTAAAAAGCTACTAATGAGGTGCAATAAACTATGTAGGCTCCTGGGGATCCTGGGTTGCTCAGTGGGTTAAAACCTCTGCCTTTGGCTCAGGTCATGATCTCAGGGTCCTGGGATCGAGCCCCGCATCGGGCTCTCTGCTCAGCAGGGAGCCTGCTTCCCTTCCTCTCTCTCTGCCTGCCTCTCTGCCTACTTGTGAACTCTGTCTGTCAAATAAATAAATAAAATCTTGAAAAAAAAAAAAGTAGGCTCCTACTGCTAGGAAAAATGAGGCAAGAGAGAATTAGTGATATAGAAGACCAAATGATAGAGAATGCAGAAGCTGGGCAAAAGAGAGACAAACAACTACTGGACCGTGAAGGGAGAACTCAAGAGATAAGTGATACCATAAGACAAAAACATTATTAGAATAATTGGGATCCAAGAAGAAGATGAAAGAAAGAGGGGGGTAGAAGATATACTAGAACAAATTATAGTACAGAATTTCCCTAATATGGCAAAGGGAACGGCACCAAAATCCAGGAGGCACAGAGAACTCCCCTCAAAATCAATAAAAATAGGTCCACACCCCATCACCTAATAGTAAAACCTACAAGTGTTAGTGACAAAGGGAAAATCCTGAAAGCAGCTTGGGACAAGAAATCTGTAACATACAATGCTAGAGATATTAGATGGCAGCAGACTTATCCACAGAGACCTGGTAGATCAGAAAGAACTGGCATAATATATTCAGAGCACCAAAGGAGAAAAATATGCAGCCAAGAATACTATATCCAGCTAGGCTACCATTGAAAATAGAAGGAGAGATAAAAAGCTTCCACGACAAATAAAAGCTAAAAGAATTTGCAAACACCAAACCAGTCCTACAGGAAATACTGAAAGGGGTCCTCTAGGCAAAGAGAGAGCCTAGGAACAGAGACAATGTACAGTAACAGTCACCTTACAGGCAATACAATGGCACTCAATACATATCTTTCAATAGTTCCCCTGAATGTAAATGGGCTAAATGCCCCAATTAAAAGACACACGGTATCAGAATGGATAAAAAAGCAAGTCCCATCAATATGCTATCTACAGAAACTTATTTTAGACCCAAAGATACCTCCAGATTTAAAGTGAATGGGTGGGAAAAAATTTACTATGCTAATGGGCATCAAAAGAAAGCTGGGGTGGCAATCCTTATATCAGATAAATTAGATTTTAGGCCAACGACTCTAATGAGAGATGAGGAAGGACACAATATCATACTTAAAGGGTGTCTCCAACAAGAAAATGTAAAAATTTTAACCAAATAAGAAGAGACCCCAAATCATGGGGAAGAGAAAGGGGATAAAAAGAAGTTCAGAAAAAAAATTAGAAAAGAAAACAAATACAGAAAAAATATAAAAACGAAAAAAAAAAATAAAACACTGGTGACTAGAACAGGGTCACCCACTTAATTTTGGGAGGATTTTGGTCTCTTAGAAGAAATACCTCCCAAAATTTTAAAGAATGAAAAACATATATAAGGTTAAACACAATGAAGGGATGGAATATGCCTATAAAGATGAAAAAATAATTTTAATTTCTAAAAAAGTAGTTGCTAAAGTAAGTTCGTTGGGAGAATAAAGAAAAAGAAAGTAGAGAGAATTTGCTTGGACTGGAGACTAGAACAAGCCTGGAGCTAGATTTAGGGTATATTTTGATCTATTAGAAGAAGTCGTACCCCAAGTTTTTTAGAAGAAAAAACCTTATGTGTATACA
The DNA here is from genome assembly GCF_964662115.1 of Mustela nivalis. Classification (NCBI taxonomy): domain Eukaryota; kingdom Metazoa; phylum Chordata; class Mammalia; order Carnivora; family Mustelidae; genus Mustela; species Mustela nivalis. The sequence continues at coordinate 11,405 of NW_028135733.1, read as the reverse complement.
AAAAATAAAGTTAGATACAATGAAGGATAAAATATGACTATAATAATGAAGATTCAAAAAAGATTATTTTTTAAAAAATGAGGTATCATTAAGATAAACTAGTTAAAAAGCATTAAAAGAGGAAAGGGTAAAAGTTAAAAAAAATTAGCAGATGAAAGAAAAAATAAAATAAAAAAAAATTAATTAACTGCAAGACTAAAGAATCACGGGGAGAAAGCCATGAATTCCATGTTTTTCTTTCTCCTCCTCTGGAATTTTGATGTTCTCCTTGGTAAGTGAACTTGGCCTTGGCTGGATTTCTTGTTGATCTTCTGGGAGAGGGGCCTGTTGTAGTGATTCTTTGCCTGAGGCGGAATTGCACCATTCTTACCAGGGGCCAGGCTAAGTAATCCGTTCCAGTTTGCTTTCGGGAGCTTTTGTTCCCTGAACGCTTTCTGTAGAGTTCTGGAGGATGGGAATGAAGATGGCGGCTTCCCAAACTGTGGCCCAGAGGAGCCGAGAGCTTGGGGTTCCACTCCTCAGTGCACCCTCAGAGAAAAGTGATCAATCACTTCTATATCCCTGGCCTCTGGCCATGCTCCGAGCTCACCCAGCCTGTGATCAAGCATCTCTCTCTCTGGCACAATGCTCTGCCTGGAGTATCCGAACCCCCCAGATTCCTGAGCCTCCCCAGGGGGTGTCTCCCTGGATCTTGTGGGGACCTCACTCACAGAGCAGTGGCCTGTGGCATGGATTATGGTTCAAGGTAATCCCGAGTTGAGAGCTCACTCCTCGGCTCTGTCTCTGTAGCCAGCTTCCCTGCTCTAATACCTGGGAACTCTGTGACACTCATACACCCCCGATCCTTTTGTGACCCTGCGGGACCTGGAGCCACTCTGACCCCGTGTGGGCTTCACCCTGGTTTAGCCTCTGGAGCAATGTCCCTCAGTGGAGCAGACATTTAAAAGTTCTGATTTTGTGCTCCGTTGCTCCACTGCTTGCCAGGAGCTGGCCCCTCCCTGCATGGTCTATCTTCCCGTCGCTTTGGATTCACTTCTTTGCCGGTCCTACCTTTCAGAAAGTGGTCAATTTTCTGTTTCTAAAATTATTGCTCTTCTTCTCTTCGATCTCCTGTTGGATTTGTAGGTGTTCACAATGGTTTGATAAGCTATCTAGCTGATCTCCTCCTACCTGATGTTGTCTTAGCCTGCTACTTCTCCACCATCTTGACTCCTCCCCCACAAGAAGATGTAAAAATTTTAAATATCTATGCCCCTAACATGGAAGCTGCCAACTATATATACCAATAAATAACAAAATCAATGAAACACATCGACAATAATATACAATAATAGTAGGGGCAGTTAACACCCCCTTCCCTGAAATGGACAGATCACACAAGCAAAAAATCAACAAGGAAATAAAGGCTTTAAATGACTCACTGGATCAATGGACATCACAGGTATATTCATAACATTCCATCCCAAAGCAACAGAATACACATTCTTCTCCAGTGCACATGGAACATTCTCCAGAATAGATCACATCCCGAGCCACAAATCAGGTCTCAACCAGTACCAAAAGACTGGGATCATTCCCTGCATATTTTCAGACCACAATGCTCTGAAGCTAGAACTCAATCACAAGAGGAATGTTGGAAAGAACTCAAATACATGGAGACTAAAGAGCATCCTACTAAAGAATGAATGGGTCAACCAGGAAATTAAAGAAGAATTGAGTAAATTCTTGGGAACAAAGGAAAATGAAAAACTACTGCTCAAATCTTTGGGACACAGCAAAGGCAGCCCTGAGAGGAAAGTATATAGTAATAAAGCCTTTCTCAAGAAACAAGAAAGGTCTCAAGTACACAACCTAACCCTACACCTAAATGAGCTGGAGGAAGAACAACAAAGAAAGTCTAAACCGAGCAGGAGAAGAGAAATCATAAAGATCAGAGCAGAAATCGATGAAATAGAAACCAAAAGAACAGTAGGACAAATCAATGAAACTAGGAGCTGGTTCTTTGAAAGAATTAATAAGACTGAGAAACTCCTGGCCAGACTTACCAAAAAGAAAAGAGAAAGGACACAAGTCAATAAACTCATGAATGAAAGAGGAGAGATCACAACCAACACCAAAGAAATGCAAACAAGTATAAGAACATATTATGAGCAACTATATTCCAGTACATTTGACAATCTGGAAGAAACGGATGCATTCCTAGAGATGTATAAACTACCCAAACTGAACCAGGAAAAAATAGAAAACCCAAACAGACTCATGATGTTGAAACAATCATCAAAATCTCCTGACAAACAAGAGCCCAAGGCCAGATGGCTTCCCAGCGGAATTCTACCAAACATCTGAAGAAGAATTAATAACTATTCTCCTGAAACTGTTCCAAAAAATAGAAATAGAAGGAAATCTTCCAAAATCATTTTATGAGGCCAGCATGACCTTGATCCTAAAAGCAACGACTCCATCAAAAAGGAGAATTACAGACCAATATCGTTGATGAACATGGATGTGAAAATTCTTACCAAAATACTACTCAGTAGGATCCAACAGTACATGGAAACGATTATTCATTACGACCCAGTGGTATTTATTCCTGGTCTGCAAGGTTGGTTCAACATCCACAAACCAACCAATGTGATACAATACATTAATAAAAGAAAGAACAAGAATCATATGATACTCTCAATAGATGCTGAAAAAGCATTTGACAAAGTACAGCATCCTTTCTTGATCAAAACTCTTCAAAGTGTAGGGATAGAGGATACATATCTTAATATCATCAAAGCCATCTATGAAAATCCCACAGTGAATACCATTCTCAATGGGGAAAAACTGAGAGCTTTCCCCCTAAGGTCAGGAACACAACAGGGATGTTCACCATTACCACCACTATTCAACATAGTACTAGAAGTCCTAGCCTCAGCAATCAGACCACAAAAAGAAAGAAAAGACATCTGAATTGACAAAGAAGAAGTCAAACACTCACTCTTTGCAGATGATATGATATGTTCTGTGGAAAACCCAAAAGACTCCACGCCAGAACCACTAGAACTCATACAGGAATTCAGTACATTGTCAGGATATAGATATCAGTGCCTAGAAATCAGTTGCATTTCTATACACCAACAGCAAGAAAGAAGAAAGAGAAATTAAGGAATCGATCACATTTACAACTGCACCCAAAACCATTAGATACCTAGGAATAAAACTAACCAATGAGGCAAAGAATCTATACTCAGAAACCTATGAAGTACTCATGTGAGAAATTGTAGAAGACACACAGAAATGGAAAAACGTTCCATGCTCATGGATTGGAAGAACAAATATTGTGAAAATATCTATGCTACCTAATGCAATATACACATTTAATCTAATCCCTATCAAACTACCATCAATTTTTTGCAAAGAAATGGAACAAATAATCCTAAAATGTATATGGAATCAGAAGAGAGCCTGAATAGCCAGAGGAATGTTGAAAAAGAAAACAAAGTTGGTGGCCTCCCAATTCTAGACTTCAAGCTCTATTACAAAGCTGTAATCATCAAGACAGAAAAGGTACTGGCACAAAACAGACACAGAGATCAATGGAACAGAATAGAGAGCCCAGAAATAGACACTCAGTTCTATGGTCAACTAATCTTTGACAAAGCAGGAAAGAATGTCCAATGGAAAAAAGACAGTCTCTTCAACAAATAGTGTTGGGAAAATTGGAAAGCCACATGCAGAAGAATGAAACTGGACCATGTCCTTACACCACACACAAAAATAGACTCAAAATGGATGAAAGACCTCAATGTGAGACAAGAATCCCTCAAAATCCTTGAGGAGAACACAAGCAGGCACCTCTTCAACCTCAGCTACTGAAACTTCTTCCTAGAAATCAAAATCAAGGGAAGCAAGGGCAAAAATGAACTATTGGGAATTCATCAAGGTCAAAAACTTTTGCACAGCAAAGAAACAGTCAACAAAACCAAAAGTCAGCTGACAGAATGGGAGAAGATATTTGCAAACAACATATCAGATAAAGGGTTAATATCCCAAATCTATAAAGAATTTATTAAACTCAACACCCAAAGAACAAATAATACAATCAAGAAATGGGCAGAAGGCATGAATAGACATTTCTGCAAAGAAGACATCCAGATGGCCAACACACACATGAAAAAGTGCTTATCATGAGTGCAAATAAGGGAAATAGAAATCGAAACCACAGTGAGATACAACCTCACACCAGTCAGAATGGCTAAAATTAATATGTCAGGAAATGACAGATGTTGGAGAGGATGCGGAGAAATGGGAACCCTCCTACACTGTTGCTGGAAATCAAGCTGGTGCAGCCACTCTGGGAAACAGCATAAGGTTCCTCAAAAAGTTGAAAATAGAGCTTCCCTATGACCCAGCAATCACACTACTGGGTATTTACCCGAGGATATGTGCTATGATGAGTTTTGTGAAGTGTGTAAGCCTGATGATTCAGTGACCTGTAACCCTGGGGCTAATAATACATTATATGTTAATAAAAAATTTTTAAAAAATTTAAAAAGATACAAATGTAGTGATCCAAAGGGACACGTGCACCCAAATGTTTATAGAAGCAATATCTACAATAGCCAAACTATGGAAAGAACGTAGATGTCCATCAATAGATGAATAGATAAAGATGTGGTGTATATAGACAATGCAATACTATGCAGCCATTAAAAACACGAAATCTTGCCATTTGCAACGACGTGGATGGAACCAGAGGGTATTATGCTGAGTGAAATAAGTCAATCAGAGAAAGACAATTATCATATGATCTCCCTGATATGAGGAATTTGAGAGGCAGAGTGGGGGGTTTGGGGGGAGGGAAGAAAAAAAATGAAATAAGATGGGATCGGGAGGGACACAAACCATAAGAGAGTCTTAATCTCATGAAACAAACTGATGGTTGCTGGGGGGTGTGGAGGTAGGAAGATGGTGGTAGGCTTATGGACACCGAGGAGAGTATGTGCTATGGTGAGTACTGTGAAATGTGTAAGCCTAATGATTCACAGACCTGTAGTCCTGGGGCAAATAATACATTATATGTTAATAAAAACAATTTTAAAAAAAAGAGAGAGGATACAAAATAAGGATCAGAGCAACATGTGAGGCTAATAGCATAATGAATAACTTGGATATCCGGAGCCAAACTCCAACATTGAAATCATCTTGGTCTCAAGGATGAGCATTGGTGTGAATGTGGGTCTGGAGCATAGGGAAGCCGCAGGGCTTTGGATCCCTCTGAGTGAATACCTCACTAGGGACCCGGTGCCCCACTGTCATCCATCAGCAACTTCACTCCACAAACTACAGGTCATGTCATAAACAAACCCAACAACCAAGTATGGTGAGCTTGAGGACACCATTGGGTCAGTGGTCAGCATATAGCCCCCCAGCAAGATGTTCATTTATCTCTAGGGGGTATGTTCCTTCTGTTGATATCACAAAGAGTCCAGCTTCCTTCCGGTCGGCATCCCTGAGACTGGCAGATTTGTGGTTCACCTGCTGACTCCTCCTCTTCCTTCTGATGATGGTGATGGCAATGACAATGGTGGTAAGCAACACGCAGAAAGAATTCACTACATGACAACCGTGTTCACCTTTCACCTGCATTATATCAGCTAATCCATACAAGCCAATGTAATAGGCTCAAGCATTTTTGCTCCCCTCCTACAGAGGAAAAAACAAAAATGTAAATAGAGAGGGCCAGTGACATTCCTAAAGTCCCGCCTCTAGAAAGTGAGGGTGCCAGGAGGCAACTCTGGTGTGATTGACTCCCTGGCTAGTGTTCTTCATTAGTCTACAAAAACTAGGTCAAACGGATTCAAAACTCAGTTCGATGCTTAGAGTTAAGTTTGTTGTGTGCATGAGTCTTAAATTGAATAATAAGCCAGTTCAAGGGGGGGGGGGGCGGGACTTGGACCAAGCCAGTAAGTTGTCTAATTTGGCCAATTATTAACTAAATGGCAAGTCATTTCGTTTAAGGTAATTAAACTATCAATCATGTATAGGTGATAATCATGGCTTGGTTACAGTGATTAACAGCTTTGCTCGGTTTTATCACCTCCAAGTTGTATTTCTCAAAGCATTCTCTAAGGCACCCGAATTTTGCAGGTGTCCCACTATGGTCAGGGACAGGGAAGTGAGCGGAAGCAAGCCATGTCAAAGGGGTCTGTAGCTAGACCTCAAGAACCATGCAGCCTTGAACAGGACCCCTTGTGAATCTCCATGGCAGTCCAAATTCAACTCTCTGTGGCCCCTCTTTGAGGAGGGGAATATACAGTTCCCATTGTATACTGGGAAATCCTGCTACATCCTTCTCCTCAGGCTCCTCATGGTCTTTCTCCTCCTAGAACTGCAGCATTTGCTTTGCCCCCATTGGACTGCCTCACATCAGCTCCCTGCTTCCCAGAGTCCCACCTGCAGCACAGATCATCAAGACTAGGACAGTTCCCCAAGGAACAAGGGCATGGGCTTCGCTTTGCATTATGTAGGCCCAGCCCAGCCAGTGTTGAGTATGTCAGCCCAAAGAGAGGATTTACAAAGGATACTAGGACAAAAGAATTGTGAGCATGTGCACATGCACACAAAATGCTATTGGGTTTCATCCATCAAGATGCCTTTGAACAGATCTCATAAACATAAAAAAAATGTTTATGATGGTGAACAATGCACTTTAATATCTCCTGAATAATTTGTGTTGTCAGGAGCGCCCACTGCAATATTTTCTCGTTTTTGTCCTCCCATGCTGCTACTGACCACTCCAGAAGAGATGAGCTTCCAACTGTATTAATAGCTTTTTCATCTTCCTGCCACTGCTCTCTCTAAATGGCTTGCTGTTATCTATGCATGAAATAAATAATGGCTACCTTTCACGTCTCCCAAATTCTCCTTGTGCCTAGCGAGATTAGAGAAATGAACTCTCTCCAAGGGCTCTCCAAATTCCTGTGCTGCAAGCAAACTTGGGAAGGGTAGTTCTATAGGAAGCCAGTGGGAATTAGGGAATTCTGGACCTTTTTCTTTTGGTCGCAGGGGAGATTTCATATAGTCTCAGTGTAAGGTGCTCAGCAGTTGGGTGAAGACTTCACTGGGTTGAAATCCTTTTTACAAATTCTGGTAAGTTCATGGCTAGTTTTCTGTGGAGAACTGTGTAACATGGCAGGTAGACATTATACCCCCAAATCTAACAGACATGGGTTCAAATCCCAGCTGTACCACTTGACTAGCTCTGTGACCTTAGGTAAGTTGCTTGGCCTCTCTGATGCTCACTCTCATCTATTAGAGAAAAACAACCACAAAAGACTATAACTTTGGGTTTTTTTTTTCATGATTATTTTATTATCCCCACTTTATAGTTGAGCAAACGGATCCAGAGAAGTTCAGGAGTGTGATCATGTCCACAACTGAGTGTGAACGGCAAGGGCTGGAGTCAAATCCAGTTTTGTCTGATGGCAAAGTTTGTATTTATTCCAACCAGATGATTAGCACCAGGTTATCAGGTTATCAAGTTAGTCCGGATGACCTGAAAAGAGCCAGGGCCCATAGGAGAGACCCAGATGTAAGTCTTAACCAGCTCTTCTGATGCGGTCGATCTGGGTCCACTTATAAGTACTGTCATCATGAATTATGGGGTCAGCAGCCAACATGAATGTCAACGTAAGAACAGCTTATCATCAAAATTCTCTGAGCTTACCTGGGAGATGACATGGGTGGGGTAGGCTGGGACGTGGCTAGTGTTTGGTGTTAGAGATATTTGGGTTTAAATATGTACTTTGTCTCTTGCCACAGGTATGTCTTTCTGAACCTCAACATTTCTATCTACGAAACAAGGATGATAATTCTTACCTTAGAGGGATGTTTTGAGGATAAAGCAGTGAAGAGAAGAGTATGAGCTCAGCTCTCCTCCTCCTCCTCATCACTAGTGACAGGTAAATAACACAGCAAGCTTCGAAGAGGCCCCAGCTCATCCTCCATTAGAAGAAACCACAGGAATAAATAAATCTTCATGACCTTAGATTAGGCAAAGCTTTCTTAGATCTTATTACCAAAAGCAGAAATGACAAAAGAAAAGAAAAGCGGATAAGCTAGATAAATTAAAGCCTTTTTTTTTTCCCCTTTAGAAGATGCCATCAAGAAGCTGAGAAAATGGCCCACAGGCTGGGAGAAAAATATTTGAAATCATGTATCTTGTAAGGGACTGGTCTCCAGGATATGTGAGGAACACTCATGAGTCAATAATGAATAGCCAAAAGCCAGTTATAAGTTGGTAAAGGAGCTGAATAGACATCTTACAAAGAAGACAGGCAAATGGCCAGCAAGCACATGGAAAGTTGTCCAACACCATTAATAATCAGGGAAAGGGAAATCCAAACCATGGTGAGATGCCAGTTCACACACACTGGAATGGCTAGGACTGAAAAAATATAAGATACCAACCAGGGTTGAGGAGGATGGGAATATGTTGGTATCCTCGTACACTTTCAGTGGAAATGTAAAACGGGGCAGCCACTTTGGAAAATAGTTGGCCAGTTCCTCAAAAAGTCAAATGTAGACTTCTCATATGACTCAGCACTTCCACTTTTGGTGACTTAGCCAAATCCAGTCACCCAAAAACTTGTGCACAATATTATTTGTAATAATCTTTTTTTTTAAGATTTTTATTTATTTATTTGACAGATAGAGATCACAAGTAGGCAGAGAGGCAGGCAGAGAGAGAGGAGGAAGCAGGCTCCCTGTGGAGCAGAGAAGCCGATGTGGGGCTCCATCCCAAGACCCTGGGATCATAACCTGAGCTGAAAGCAGAGGTTTTAACCCACTGAGCCACCCAGGCACCCCTGTAATAATCTTAAGTAAAAACAACTCAAATGCCCACCAACTGAGTAACAGATAAATAAAGGTGGCCAGTTTCATACAATGGTATATTATACAGCAATAAGAAAACAAAGTAGGGGAGCCTGGTGGCTCCGTGGTTAAGCCTCTGCCTTTGGCTCAGGTCCTGATCATGGGGTCCTGTGATGTAGCCCTGGATCGGGCTCCAAGCGGGGAGCCTACTTCTCCATCTCCCACTCCCCCTGCTTATGTTTCCTCTCTCACTGTCTCTCTGTCAAATAAATAAACAAAATCTTAAAAAAAAAAAGAAGAAACTAAGTATTCATGGATGTTGTGGAGATGAACCTTGAAAACATGATGCTAAGAGGAAGAAGCCAGTTACAAAAGACCACATACCATATGATCCCATTTATATAAAATATCCAGAATAGGAAAATCTATAGGGATAGGAAGTAAATTAGTGGTTGCCAGGGAGTTGAGGGAAGATGAGGACTCATTGTTGATGGTATGGGGTTTCCTCCGGGGACAGTGGAAAGACCCCAAGTTGATTATAGCAATGATTGTACCACCCTATGAATGTACTAAAAACCATTGAATCGTGCATTTTAAATGGGTGAATTGTATGGTGTATGAGTTATATCTCTACAATATATCACCATATATTGTATGGTGTATGAGTTATATATATATATAATGAGTTATATTTTGTTTATATATAGACAAAACAAAGCTGTTTTGTTTTTTCAAAGATTTTATTTATTTACTTATTTATTTGTTCATAGTGTGCACACACAAGCAGAAGGACAGAGGGAGAGAGAGGGAGAGAGGATCTCAAGTAGACTATGTCTGCACTGTGCGTGGAACCTGATGCGGGGCTTGCTCTCATAATCTTGAGATCATGACCCAAGATGAAATCAAGAGTTGATCGCTCAATTAACTGAGCTACCCAGGAGCCCCTGAAAGCTGTTTTTTAAAACAAAACAAAACAAAACACCAAAATAATCCATTGAGGGTACAGGAAGAAAACATTACAGTATTTCTATTTATCTTTACCTTTTAAAGTTTAAATTTTATTTATGTTTCAAAATATGCATGTCACGGGTTAAACTGTGGCTGCCCCATTTATATGTTGAAGTCCTAATCCCTACGATCTCAGAATGTGACCTTATTTGGAAATAGGCTCATTGCAAGTGTAATTAGTTATGATGAGGGCATACTGGAGTAGAGTGGGCTCCTCATCCAGTTTAACCTGTATCCTTACAAAAAGGGGGAAATTTGAAGCACATGTAGAGAGAAGATGGTGTGAAAAGACAATGGGGGAAGATCACCATCTATGAGCCAAAGGAGAGAGACCTGGAACAGATTTTCCTCAGAAGAAATCACCTTTCTGATAACCTCGGTCCCAGACTTCTAGCCTCGAGAATAGTACAACAGTGAATTTCTGTTGTTTCAGCCACCCATCTGTGACACTCTGTGTTGGCATCCTTGGAAAAGGACTGCTGCAGTCCATATTGCAGGAGTAGAGCGTTACATCCATACATTTTATACAAACTTAGATACATTTACATGTATCAAGGCACATTCCTTCCTCTGAGAATGAAGCACACTCCTGCAGGGCATTGGCTGGGGAAGTAAAACCTGTCTTGGGGTCCAGCTGACCTAGATCTGACTCCTCATTTGCCCTTGATGGGCACCAAGTCCAAGCAAACTTGCTGTCTGTTTCCTCAATTGCAAAGTCTGGATAATCCTTTCTTCCATGCAAGGTTACAGTAGAGATCATCAATAATATATTTATGAAGACTTCGGGATGCCTGGAACATGGGGGGGCATTCAACAAAGGATAGCTCTGATTATGAATTGTTTAGGATTAGCAGTGTGATATATAAGGAAGCCTTTGAGCCAGGCATTTATTCTGCAAATATTTACTGAGCACTTACTGTGTGTCAGGCGCTGTGCTCAGACCAGTGAATACAGCAGCTAACAAAATAAATATAATTTCCTGTCCTGGGGGCTTAGAGTCACGTAGGAGTGAAGCAGACAATAAAATATATGCATGATAAATAAGTAGATTATATAGCAAGACTGTGTGTTGAAGGTAAAAAGTGCTTTGGAGAGAAGGAAGCAGGGCAAGTGGGAAAAGATATGCAGGCAGAGGCTGGGATCTTTTTTTTTTTTTTAATGAGTGCACAGGCAGGGAGAGTGGCAGGCAGAGGGAGAAACAGACTCCTCGCTGAGCAGAGAGCCCTGATGCAGGGCTCGATCCCAAGACCTTGGGATCATGACCTGAGCTGAAGGCAGATGCTCAACCGACTGAGCCATCCAAGTACCCTGAGGATTTTAAAAGGATGGCCATGATATATGGTGTGGAAAGAGGAATGCCCTATGAGACTTTATTAAAGCAAGTGCTTGTTCTCCGCCATATCTGACATTTCTATTTCCTTTCTGGATGATGTTTGGAAAGCCATCTTATTTCTCCAAGTCTCTGTTTCATGATCTGTAAGATGGGAATTGTGGTGCCCACTTCACAGAGCTGTCCAATTTCATAACGATGTATA